>NW_021822867.1:25000-34618 GCF_901001165.1 Salmo trutta | reverse complement strand
GAGCCAGGGATGGAGAGGTATCAGAGCCAGGGATAGAGAGGTATCAGAGCCAGGTATCAGAGCATAGAGAGGTATCAGAGCCAGGGATGGAGAGGTATCAGAGCCAGGGATAGAGAGGTATCAGAGCCAGGTATCAGAGCATAGAGAGGTATCAGAGCCAGGCATAGAGAGGTATCAGAGGCCAGGATGGAGAGGTATCAGAGCCAGGCATAGAGAGGTATCAGAGCCAGGATAGAGAGGTATCAGAGCCAGGGATAGTGAGGTATCAGAACCAGGGATAAAGAGGTATCAGAGCCAGGCATAGAGAGGTATCAGAACCAGGTATCAGAGCATGGAGAGGTATCAGAGCCAGGGATGGAGAGGTATCAGAGCCAGGGATAGAGAGGTATCAGAGCCAGGGATAGAGAGGTATCAGAGCCAGGTATCAGAGCATAGAGAGGTATCAGAGCCAGGGATAGAGAGGTATCAGAGCCAGGGATAGAGAGGTATCAGAGCCAGGGATAGAGAGGTATCAGAGCCAGGTATCAGAGCATAGCGAGGTATCAGAGCCAGGGATGGAGAGGTATCAGAGCCAGGGATAGAGAGGTATCAGAGCCAGGTATCAGAGCATAGAGAGGTATCAGAGCCAGGCATAGAGAGGTATCAGAGCCAGGGATGGAGAGGTATCAGAGCCAGGCATAGAGAGGTATCAGAGCCAGGGATAGAGAGGCATCAGAGCCAGGGATAGAGAGGTATCAGAACCAGGGATAAAGAGGTATCAGAGCCAGGCATAGAGAGGTATCAGAACCAGGGATAAAGAGGCATCAGAGCCAGGCATAGAGAGGTATCAGAACCAGGGATAAAGAGGAATCAGAGCCAGGCATACCAAGTTTCCCTAATAAACCTTGCCATTACATTGGGTGATTGGGCCTTGGACGCACAGAAGTGCAGGCCACGTTCAACTACTATACACGCTACGGGAGTGTGTCCCAGTTAATGAACTGGTTCATCATTTGCAGTGTTCTCTAGTCGTCATTGGCGTTCTTACTCTATTATATAGATTGAAGAAACATGGGAGGTGGAGAGAGACTCAGCGGGATACTAAAAAATATCTTGTGGAATAATCTGCTTGTAAAATGTAATTATGGCATCATAGAAATGGGGATTTAGAAATGCCTAATTCTGGTCCTACTGCAAAGCTCAGCAGAAAACGTTGTTGAGAACAAAGAATTTCACAGATAAACAATAACATGAGGAACAGTCGATGTCAAAGTTAGTTTAGCAGCGCGCTAATACAAAATATCTGAAAACAAAAAGAAATTCCCAGAATCCATTGCAATATTACTGAAGAAATAATATTTCTAAATTGTTTCTGTATTTACTGAATGTCAACGGTGATTTAGAGCATGGTGGTGGAGCATATTTCAAATGGGTTTAGTGTGTCTTCCCAGATCCATCAACGTGTCGTGTTACTGTTTTATCTTCTTGGTGGCGATGGTGATCTTTTAACGCCAGGGTAACATCTTACGTGTGTGTGTGTGTGTGTGTGTGTGTGTGTGTGTGTGTGTGTGTGTGTGTGTGTGTGTGTGTGTGTGTGTGTGTGTGTGTGTGTGTGAAAACCCATTGGCTGGTGAATACATCCTCTGGGGAATATTTTAATGCATTATCTTGTTTTGCCCAATTAGCTTTTTACTCTTCAGTGGGGTAATGTGAGTGTAAGTCCTGGAGCTGATTGAAATGCAGTACCATAGCCAGACTGTTCTCTAGACAGAGCTGAAACCCCTGGAGGTTAGACCTGTCGATCACAGCCTGAGAACACAACCAACTCACTCACTGAGAAGCACTGCTTAAAATAACAGGCAACAGTTAGTCTTTAGCTGGGTGGTAAATGCTGACCATTTCAGACCAACAAAGTGGTCTGAAATGTCTCAATTCAGGAGTATTGTCACGTCCTGGCCAGTATATAAGGTTAATTGTTTTGTAGTTTGGTAAGGGCGTGACAGAGGGTATTTGTTTTATGTGGTTCAGGGTGGTGTGTTTGGTTAAAGGGTGTTTGATTTAGTATTTCCGGGGTTTTGGTTTATAGTCTATGTTTATGTATTTCTATGTCTAGTCTGGTGAGTGTTTCTATGTTGTGTTGATTGGCGTTGGGACTCTCAGTTGAAGGCAGGTGTTGTCTATCTGTCTTTGATTGAGAATCCCATATATTAGGGTGTGTTTGTGGTTGTTATTTGTGGGTTGATTGTTCTGTGTGTAAGCCGTATGCTTTACCAGACTGTTTGTAGTTGTTCGTTCGTTTCGTTTTGTTATTTTGTATGTTCATTTTTGTAGTTAATAAAAATCAAGATGAGCATACACGTACCTGCTGCGTATTGGTCCTCTTTCACCAACGACAACCGTGACAAGTATATCCTGTACTATGAAATACAGTATATATATCTATATATATCCTGTACCGTGGAATATATAAATCAAAATATATCCTGCACTGTGGAGTGTGTGTGTATATATACAGTTGAAATTGGAAGTTTACATACACTTAGGTTGGAATCATTAAAACTCGTTTTTCAACCACTCCACAAATTTCTTGTTAACAAACTATAGTTTTGGCAAGTCGGTTAGGACATCTACTTTGTGCATGACAAGTAATTATTCTAACAATTGTTTACAGACAGATTATTTCACTTATAATTCATTGTATCACAATTCCAGTGGGTCAGAAGTTTACATACACTAAGTTGACTGTGCCTTTAAACAGCTTGGAAAATTCCATAAAATTATGTCATGGCTTTAGAAGCTTCTGATAGGCTAATTGACATAATTTGAGTCAATTGGAGGTGTACCTGTGGATGTATTTCAAGGCCTACCTTCAAACTCAGTGCCTCTTTGCTTGACATCATGGGAAAATCAAAAGAAATCAGCCAAGACCTCAGAAAAAATGGTATACCTCCACAAGTCTGGTTCATCCTTGGGAGCAATTTCCAAACGCCTGAAGGTACCACGTTACTCTGTACAAACAATAGTACGCAGGTATAAACACCCTGGGACCACGCAGCCGTCATACCACTCAGGAAGGAGAAGCGTTCTGTCACCTAGAGAAGAACGTATTTTGGTGCGAAAAGTGCAAATCAATCCCAGAACAACAGCAAAGGACCTTGTGAAGATGCTGGAGGAAACAGGTACAAAATTATCTAGATCCACAGTAAAATGAGCCCTATATCAACATAACTTGAAAGGCCGCTCAGCAAGGACTAGACTCAGCAAGGAAGAAGCCACTGCTCCAAAACCGCCATAAAAAAGCCAGACTACGATTTGCAACTGCACATGGGGACAAAGATCGTACTTTTTGAAGAAATGTCCTCTGGTCTGATGAAACAAAAATAGAACTGTTTGGCCATAATGACCATTGTTATGTTTGGAGGAAAAAGAGGGAGGCTTGCAAGCCGAAGAACATCATCCCAACCGTGAAGCACGGGGGTGGCAGCATCATGTTGTGGGGGTGCTTTGCTGCAGGAGAGACTGGTGCACTTCACAAAATAGATGGCATCATGAGGGAGGAAAATGATGTGGATATATTGAAGCAAAATCTCAAGGCATCAGTCAGGAAGTTAAAGCTTGGTCGCAAATGGGTCTTCCAAATGGACAATGACCCCAAGCATACTTCCAAAGTTGTGGCAAAACGGCTTAAGGGCAAAAAAGTCAAGGTATTGGAGTGGCCATCACAAAGCCCTGACCTTAATCCTATAGAAATTTGTGGGCAGAACTGAAAAAGCGTGTGCGAGCAAGGAGGCTTACAAACCTGACTCAGTTACACCAGCTCTGTCATGAGGAATGGGCCAAAATTCACCCAACTTATTGTGGGAAGCTTGTGGAAGGCTACCCGAAACGTTTGACCAAAGTTAACTTCCGACTTCAACGGTATGTATCTATGTATATACCTACATACATACATACATACATACATACATACATACATACATACATACATCTTCGCATATCTTTTTACATATTTTTTTCTAAAAACTCAACCTCAAAACACTCTCCTGCAACTCGCCTCAGCAATTTAAAAAAAATGTATTATTTACCTCAAATCTGAAATCCACCACAGAAGCTAGCCATTTCACTGGCTAACGTTGGAGTTCAGCTAGCCACAGTTAGCGGTCCTCAGCTATCCATTAGCTCAAAAAGCTATCGCCAGTTTTTGTACAGCGCGACTCAGAACAGAGCATACCGGACCTATTCTCTCTCCATATCCCTGGATTTCTACCGCAGTCTGGATCTTGCAGCGTGCTCTGAGTTCCACAGACCAAGGCTCTGGCCTTGGAGCGGGACTGGACACCGTGCCTGGACTGGGCATCGGCGCAGAGGAAGGCTCTGGCCTTGGAGTTGGACTGGACGGCGTGCCTGGACTGGGCACCGGCGCAGAGGAAGGCTCGGGCCATGGAGCTGGACTGGGCACCGTGCCTGGACTGGGCACTGGTGCAGAGGAAGACTCCTGCCATGGAGCAGGACTGGGCGCCGTGCCTGGAAGCTCCAGACCGTTGACCCATGCTGGAGGCTCCGGAACGTTGACCGTCGCAGGAGGTTCCAGACTGTGGACCGTCGCAGGAGGTTCCGGACTGTGGACCGTCGCAGGATGTTCCGGACTGTGGACCGTCGCAGGAGGTTCCGGACTGTGGACCGTCACAGGAGGTTCCGGACTGTGGACCGTCGTAGGGGGTTCCGGACTGTGGACCGTCGCAGGAGGTTCCGGACTGTGGACCGTCGCAGGAGGTACCGGACTGTGGACCGTCGCAGGAGGTTCCAGACTGTGGACCGTCGCAGGAGGTTCCAGACTGTGGACCGTCGCAGGAGGTTCCGGACTGTGGACCGTCGTAGGGGGTTCCGGACTGTGGACCGTCGCAGGAGGTTCCAGACTGTGGACCGTCGTAGGGGGTTCCGGACTGTGGACCGTCGCAGGAGGTTCCGGACTGTGGACCGTTGTAGGGGGTTCCGGACTGTGGACTGTCATAGGAGGTTCCGGACTGTGGACCGTCGCAGAAGGTTCCGGACTGTGGACCGTCGCAGAAGGTTCCGGACTGTGGACCGTCGCAGAAGGTTCCGGACTGTGGACCGTCGCAGGAGGTTCCGGACTGTAGGACCGTCGCAGGAGGGTCCGGACTAGGGACAGTCGCCGGAAGCTCTGGACTGGGGACCGTCGCCGGAAGCTCTGGACTGGGGACCGTCGCCGGAAGCTCTGGACTGGGGACCGTCGCCGGAGGCTCTGGACTGGGGACACGCACTTCAGGGCGAGTGCGAGGAGCAGGCGCAGGACGTACCGGACTGGGGAGGCACACTGGAGGCCTGATGCGTGGAGCCTGGCATAGGTTGCACTGGACTGGTGACACGCTCTTCAGGGCGAGTGCGGGGAGCAGGCACAGGACATACCGGACTGGGTAGACGCACTGGAGGCCAGATGTTTGAAACCGGTGCAGATGACACCGGACTGGTGTCACGCTCCTCAGAACGCCCACGCTGCAGCACTCTCATCACCACCACCTCTCTCCGGAATCTTTTATCGAGTTCCTCCTTCGACTCCCTGATGGTCTCTGGCTGATTCCTCGGCTCTGCCGACCACCCCGTGTGCCCCCCCCCCAAAAAAACCCAATTTGGGCTGTCTTTTGGGCTGTCTTTGTGGCTGCGAACCCTGGCGTCGTCGCTGTCCTCCCTTCTCTCCTTGCGTCTGCTTCCACGGCAGGCTTTCGTATCTTGCCAAGACTTCCTCCCAAGTCCAGGACATTCTCTCCTCGATCTCCTTGTAAGTCCAGGAGGCCATCTCCTCCTGGGCACGCTGCTTGGTCCTGTTGTGGTGGGATCTTCTGTCACGGTTGTGTGGAAAGACGGACCAAGGCGCAGCGTGCTCTGAGTTCCACATCTTTATTTTTGTGAAACTTATAAAACAAAAAGGAAACAAACAACGAACCGTAACATAAGAGGTGCAGCATGCACTATCTCAAAATATGATCCCACAAAAACCAGTGGGAAAATGGCTGCCTAAATATGATCCCCAATCAGAGACAATGATAAACAGCTGCCTCTGATTGGGAACCATACCAGGCCAACATAGACATAAAACAACCTAGATAACCCACCCTAGTCACACCCTGACCTAACCAACATAGAGAATAAAAGGCTCTCTATGGTCAGGGTGTGACTGTACTGTGGAGTATATCCTGTACTGTGGAGTATATCCTGTACTGTGGAGTATATCCTGTACTGTGGAGTATATCCTGTATTGTGGGTGTTCTGGGGGATATGAGGACCAGTGAACTTGTGCACCACAACTGTACAGTAGCTGAAAACATTGTCTTGTCCTTAAGATGCCTGCGCTATGAGCTAACACACTGTCAATTCAATTATCATTTGCAGAGCGATTTTATGTTGGAACTTTTCTTTAACAATTTCCGTGAGGAGGAAACCTTTAGTGGAATGGAGATGAAGTTACAGCACGATCCACGGGCCACGATCCTCGGGCCACGATCCACGGGCCACGGGCCACGATCCACGGGCCACGATCCACGATCCACGGGCCACGATCCACGGGCCACGGGCCACGGGCCACGATCCACGGGCCACAATCCACGGGCTACGATCCACGGGCCACGATCCACGGGCCACGATCCACGGGCCACGATCCACGGGCCACGATCCACGGGCCACGGGCCACGATCCACGGGCCACGGGCCACGTTCCACGGGCCACGATCCACGGGCCACGGGCCACGTTCCACGGGCCACGATCCACGGGCCACGATCCACGGGCCACGGGCCACGATCCACGGGCCACGATCCACGGGCCACGATCCGCGGGCCACGATCCACGGGCCACGATCCACGGGCCACGATCCACGGGCCACAATCCACAGGCCACGGGCCACGATCCACGGGCCACGGGCCACGATTCACGGGCCACGGGCCACGATCCACGGGCCACGGGCCACGATCCACGGGCCACGATCCACGGGCCACGATCCACGGGCCACGATCCACGGGCCACGGGCCACGATCCATGGGCCACACGTTATGCAGTATTGGAACTCCCATTATTTAAAATGTTGTGGTACGTTAGTTCACAGCATATCTGTTCAAATTCATTGAAAATACTGTCAACTCTGCACTCAGTATGAGCAGTCTTCTGAAAGTGTGAACTTTACAGCATCGCATGACAAAGTGGGCAAGTGGCAGTCGGTGACATTTAAGATTAGGGAGGATGATCATTTTTGTAAAAAAATAAAATATGAGCATGGCCTTATTTCTATTACAGCGTGTTGGATGACGGTCATTCATATTCTATTCACCCAGCTCAATGTAACATCAATAGGTTTAGACTACTACATGATACACTAATTATCCCTATACCCATCATGAGGTTTCTACAACATAGCCTATGAATGAAAGTTTACAACGTAGGTGAACAGGTAGAGAAAATGTTGAGTAATCAAGGTGACAGACAGTGACACATTCAATACAGCCTTGCACACTCTCGCCTGCATCTAGCTGATCAGTAATCAGTAGTCCAACAGTTGCAAATTAGAGTTTCTATTGGACAAATTCAGGTATGTTTATCCCCGTTTTTGTTTCGTTTGCTTCCGTTTAAGAAAAGTTTTTCAACAGAATCTGCAAAATGAATGCACCCATGCTCGTTGTATATTTAATTACTTCTCCAACTATCTATGTGCTCTCTTCCTCTCACCTTTTCCATTCGCTTGTGGACTTCAGTGCACAACACATCAGCTGTCTGTGACCAAGTCAAACCTTCATATCATCACCGCTAACTGCTACACACAGCCTTCATTGTTGTCATAGTCAACATACTAGATCTAAAGTGTTAGTAAACCCACTACAATCATCCAGTACAGGGTACAGTCAGAAAGCAGTTTTTACACCTGCGGGTCCCGGTGGCAGTAAATTAATAAAACCATAAGTTTACCTTTACTTGGAAGTATTCCAGTGTTGGATAGCCATAGCCAGCTAGCTAACAAATCATCCTTCACTGTTTGAGCTAGGTGTTTGAGTAGGCTAAACTAGCCAGCTACATTCACTAGCTAAGTAAAAGTGAAAGTTTATAAAAAATACAACCAAATAGAGCTAGATCTCTCTCTAACTCGATCCCTCTTACTTCTTAATGTTGGAAGAAATACATTTGTATAAAACTGTTATTAAACTATTGTTCTTCTTTCTCTCTGAGTCAACTACTCAGCACATTTTATGCACTGCAGTGCTAGTTAGCTGTAGTTTATGCTTTCAGTACTAGATTCATTCGCTGATCCTATGATTGGGTGGACAACATGTCAGTTCATGCTGCAAGTGCTCTGATAGGTTGGAGGACGTCATCCGGAAGTTGTCATAATTACTGTTTAAGTCTTTGGAAGGGGGTGAGAACCATGAGCCTCCTAGGTTTTGCATTGGAGTCAATGTAACCAGAGGAGGACGGTAGCTAGCTGTCCTCTGGCTACACCCTGGTGCTACCCTACAGAGTGCTGTTGAGGCTACTGTAGACCTTCGCTGCAAAACAGTGTGTTTTAATCAGTTATTTGATAACGTGAATATATTTAGTATAGTTTAATCTAAAAAGGATAACATTTTCAATGTTTCACAATTTTTATTTTTATGACATTGACTGAGGGGGATGGCCCTCCCCTTCCTCCCCCGAGGAGCCTCCACTGCTGTATAGTATACTGAATTGGGCCTCTTATGTGGGTCCTGTGGCAGCCAAGTACAGGGTTGTGTCTAGATCAGGGTTGTGTTTCTCTATATCAGGGTTGTCTATACAAGGGTTGTGTCTCTATATCAGGGTTGTCTATACAAGGGCTGTGTCTCTCTATCAGGGTTGTGTCTCTCTATATCAGGGTTGTGTCTCTCTCTATATCAGGGTTGTGTGTCTCTCTATATCAGGGTTGTGTGTCTCTCTCTATCAGGGTTGTGTCTCTCTATATCAGGGTTGTGTCTCTCTATATCAGAGTTGTGTCTCTCTCTATACCAGGGTTGTGTCTCTCTCTATATCAGGGTTGTCTATATCAGGGTTGTGTCTCTCTATATCAGGGTTGTGTCTCTCTATACCAGGGTTGTGTCTCTCTATATCAAGGTTGTGTCTCTCTATAGTAGGGTTGTGTCTCTCTCTATATCAGGGTTGTCTATATCAGGGTTGTGTCTCTCTCTATATCAGGGTTGTGTCTCTCTCTATACCAGGGTTGTCTATATCAGGGTTGTGTCTCTCTATATATCAGGGTTGTGTCTCTCTATATCAGGGTTGTGTCTCTCTATATCAGGGTTGTGTCTCTCTATACCAGGGTTGTGTCTCTCTATATCAAGGTTGTGTCTCTCTATAGTAGGGTTGTGTCTCTCTCTATATCAGGGTTGCCTATATCAGGGTTGTGTCTCTCTCTGTATCAGGGTTGTGTCTCTCTCTATATCAGGGTTGTGTCTCTCTCTGTATCAGGGTTGTGTCTCTCTCTATATCAGGGTTGTGTCTCTCTATATCAGGGTTGTGTCTCTCTATACCAGGGTTGTGTCTCTCTATATATCAGGGTTGTGTCTCTCTATATCAGGGTTGTGTCTCTCTATATCAGGGTTGTGTCTCTCTATACCAGGGTTGTGTCTC
>NW_021822867.1:0-20000 GCF_901001165.1 Salmo trutta | reverse complement strand
ACTTGTGAATTATACAAACCTTTAAAATGTCTTTGAAATCAAAACATATATGGGCTGCATGATGCGACTTTAGACTATTGTTGATTGCTCTGTTCCTCGCCTCAGGCTGCTGTTCTCTCATCAATTGATCATATTTTTCACCAATCAGACTATTCTCAAATTAATCTTGTCTTTTCTAATATGTAAAATCAGTTTTGATTTAGAATGGCCTGTTATCAAATGTGCAGGAACAGGAACAGGAAGAGGGGACAAAAGACATGCTATCCGTATGCACCGCAATAGGGAAAGGAGGCCGCATTCCTGAACTCACTAAAAGTGGCAGAAATAAAACATCTCCTGAAAAAGCCAATCCTATCGGCCTATATCGAATCTCCCATTCCACTGATTATATCTATATACAGTGTTGTAACGATGTGCAAATAGTTAAAGTACAAAAGGGAAAATAAATAAACATGAATATGGATTGCATTTACAATGGTTTTGTTCTTCACTGGTTGTCCTTTTCTTGTGGAAACAGGTCACAAATCTTGCTGCTGTGATGGTACACTGTGGTACATCACCCAATAGATATGGGAGTTTATCAAAATTGGATTTGAATTCGAATTCTTCGTGGGTCTATGTAATCTGAGGGAAATATGTGTCTCTAATATGGTCACACATTTGGCAGGAGGTTAGAAAGTGCAGCTCAGTTTCTACCTCATTTTGTGAGCAGTGTGCACATAGCCTGTCTTCTCTTGAGAGCCAGGTCTGCCTACGGCGGCCTTTCTCAATAGCAAGGCTCTGCTCACTGAGTCTGTACAGAGTCAAAGCTTTCCTTAAGTTTGGGTCAGTCACAGTGGTCAGGTATTCTGCCACTGTGTACTCTCTGTTTAGGGCCGAATAGCATTCCAATTTGCTAGTTTTTTGTTAATTCTTTCCAATGTGTCAAATAATTATCTTTTTGTTTTCTCATGATTTGGTGGGGTCTGTTTGTGTTTGTGAACTTTGTGAAGCTTGCAAAGGGGAGTTTTTTCAGGTTCATCTCTCTGTAGGTGATGGCTTTGTTATGGAAGGTTTGGGAATCGCTTCCTTTTAGGTGGTTGTAGAATTAAACGGCTCTTTTCTGGATTTAGATAATTAGCAGGTATCGGCCTAATTCTGCACTTCAAGTATTTTTTTGCCAGATCCTAATTGGTATGTCAAATTGTATGTTCCTTTTGATGGAATAGGAGGTCTTTCTTGCCTTGTCTCTCAGCTCGTTCACAGCTTTGTGGAAGTTACCTGTGGCGCTGATGTTTAGGCCGAGGTATGTATAGTTTTATGTGTGCTCTAGAGCAACGGTGGCTTGATGGAATTTGTATTTGTGGTCCTGGCAATCTCTCTCTGTCTCTCTGTCTCTGTCTCTGTCTCTGTCTCTGTCTCTGTCTCTGTCTCTGTCTCTGTCTCTCTCTCTCTCTCTCTCTCTCTCTTTCTCTCTCTCTCTCTCTGTCTCTCTCTCAGACTCTCTGTCTGTCTGTCTCTCTCTCACTCTGTCTCTCTCTCTCTCTGGACTGTGTAATGACTTCCAGAGAGGACAGATCTGATGTCCTCTTTTTCTTTTTTTGTGTAATGATCTTTTTATTAGAATATTATTTTATTTTAACAGAGGTTACATAGACAACCAAATCAACATGCACCACACTGACTATGTACAATAAAAGTAATAAGAATACAGCAAAACATACAAAAAGACAGTCAGAAAATGGAGAAAAAAAAGATACAAACATCACAATTATAACATGGGTCATTTATGGAAGGTTTTCTACATAGGACCACAATGGAGACCAGATTTACCTAAATGTATCAGACTCCTGTCAAAGGTAAGTTTCTCTAGGGATAGAATGGTAGAAGCTTGAGAGAGCCTAATTCTTGCAGATGGTACATTACTTCAGGTGTGGACCATAATAACAATATGCATTTTTTGGCTAAGTAAACACCGGTAGTGAACAGACGTTCAGAGTCAGGGTCAAACACCGACGTTACAATCAAAGTAGAGCAACTATACATTCAGTGAAAATAGATGTGTAAATGTGATGTCCTCTTTTAACAAGCCACACTGTCTTTGAAAGCTCCTGTTTGTCTTCCTCAATGTCGGCTTCATTAAATTCGCTGCATGTTTTTGTTGTTGACATATTTGTACATTTCTACATTTCTAAGTCTTTTCCACTTAAAAGATGATTGGGGGCGTCAGGTAGCCTGGCGGCAGGTAGCTTGGCGGCAAAGCCTGTTGGGCCAGTAATCGAAAGGTTGCTGGATCAAATCCCCGAGCTGACAAGGTAAAAAAAAATCTGTCGTTCTGCCCCTGAACAAGGCAGCTAACCCACTGTTCCCCGGTAGGCCGTCATTGTCTATAAGAATTTGTTCTTAACTGACTTGCCTAGTTAAATAATAAATAAATAGAATGATGAACCAGCACAAAGAGATTCTAAAGCTGAAATAAATACATTTAGGACTATGGGTTTAACATGTGGTGTAGCTCTTAAAGCCCTCACAAGAGGATATTTGTAAAATGATATTTAACTCCACTCATCTACCTATCTATCATAGTGAAGTTGAGTTACGTTGTTCCCTGACACACTATATTTGCGTATTTTAATTGCCAAGCTTTGTAAATATTAATGTCACATTACTGTTCACTCATCTTAGGTCTGATTCTTTTATGGGTAGGTAAGTGAGGACTGATTATGGTACATTTGCATGTCCAAACGTAAATATTAAATGACTGAATATTGATGAATTGATCTCCATGGGTCATGAAATGTGGCGTAACCTATTTACAGAACCAGTCAAAAGTTTGGACACACCTACTCATTCAAGGGTTTTTCTTTATTTTTACTATTTTCTACTATTTTCTAGAATAATGGTGAAGACATCAAAACTATGAAAGAGAGAAGGCCAAGAGTGTGCGAAGCTGTCATAAAGGAAAAGGGTGGCTACTTTGAAGAATTTGTTTAACACTTCTTTGGTTACTCCGTGATTCCATACAGTGGGGGAAAAAAGTATTTGATCCCCTGCTGATTTTGTACGTTTGCCCACTTACAAAGAAATTATCAGTCTATAATTTTAATAGTAGGTTTATTTGAACTGTGAGAAACAGAATAACAACAAAAAAATCCAGAAAAACGCATGTCAAAAATGTTATAAAATGATTTACATTTTAATGAGGGAAATAAGTATTTGACCCCTCTGCAAAACATGACTTAGTACTTGGTGGCAAAACCCTTGTTGGCAATCACAGAGGTCAGACGTTTCTTGTAGTTGGCCACCAGGTTTGCACACATCTCAGGAGGGATTTTGTCCCACTCCTCTTTGCAGATCTTCTCCAAGTCATTAAGGTTTCAAGGCTGACGTTTGGCAACTCGAACCTTCAGCTCCCTCCACAGATTTTCTATGGGATTAAGGTCTGGAGACTGGCTAGGCCACTCCAGGACCTTAATGTGCTTCTTCTTGAGCCACTCCTTTGTTGCCTTGGCCGTGTGTTTTGGGTCATTGTCATGCTGGAATACCCATCCACGACCCATTTTCAATGCCCTGGCTGAAGGAAGGAGGTTCTCACCCAAGATTTGACGGTACATGGCCCCGTCCATCGTCCCTTTGATGCGGTGAAGTTGTCCTGTCCCCTTAGCAGAAAAACACCCCCAAAGCATAATGTTTCCACCTCCATGTTTGACGGTGGAGATGGTGTTCTTGGGGTCATAGGCAGCATTCCTCCTCCTCCAAACACGGCGAGTTGAGTTGATGTCAAAGAGCTCCATTTTGGTCTCATCTGACCACAACACTTTCACCAGTTGTCCTCTGAGTCATTCAGATGTTCATTGGCAAACTTCAGACGGGCATGTATATGTGCTTTCTTGAGCAGGGGGACCTTGCGGGCGCTGAAGGATTGCAGTCCTTCACGGCGTAGTGTTACCAATTGTTTTCTTGGTGACTATGGTCCCAGCTGCCTTGAGATCATTGACAAGATCCTCCCGTGTAGTTCTGGGCTGATTCCTCACCGTTCTGATGATCATTGCAACTCCACGAGGTGAGATCTTGCATGGAGCCCCAGGCCAAGGGATATTGACAGTTCTTTTGTGTTTCTTCCATTTGCAAATAATCGCACCAAATGTTGTCACCTTCTCATCAAGCTGCTTGGCGATGGTCTTGTAGCCCATTCCAGCCTTGTGTAGGTCTACAATCTTGTCCCTGACATCCTTGGAGAGCTCTTTGGTCTTGGCCATGGTGGAGAGTTTGGAATCTGATTGATTGCTTCTGTGGACAGGTGTCTTTTTTATAGGTAACAAGCTGCGGTTAGGAGCACTCCCTTTAAGAGTATGCTCCTAATCTCAGCTCGTTACCTGTATAAAAGATACCTGGGAGCCAGAAATCATTCTGATTGAGAGGGGGTCAAATACTTATTTCCCTCATTAAAATGCAAATCAATTTATAACATTTCTGGCATGCGTTTTTCTGAATATTTTGTTGTTATTCTGTCTCTCACTGTTGAAATAAACCAACCATTAAAATTAGAGACTGATCATTTCTTTGTCAGTGGGCAAACGTACAAAATCAGCAGGGGATCAAATACTTTCCCCCCCCACTGTATGTGTTATTTCCTACTTTTGATGTCTTCACTATTATTCTATAATGTAGAAAATAGTAAAAATAAAAACTTTTGACTGGTACTGTATGTTGTTTAATATAGTGTGTTGTCAACAAGTCAATCACATTTTTCACCAAATAATAATAATTTTAATCAAAACATATTCTTAGTCCACTGATATAGCAACGGCCTGTTTGAGCAAAGTTTTACAAAATGAGCCTTTTTATATTTTCCTGCTCATCAAGGTCTAGAGACTAGCAGGAATGTTGCAATATTAATCCCTCACCAACTGAATTCCTGCCTTTTATCCCAAATGGCGACTGACTCTTACAGCCCTCTGAGTGGGCAAAGTTAGAGTGCCACAACACGGAACTGCAGCAACCCAACAGAATACAAATTATGTTAATTGGTGCAGGAGGACTGGGGCAGTTTAAATTTGTTCTTCATATCCACTTCTAAATTAAATTATCAAAAGATGCTCTACCTGCTGGTTGAGAATCAGGTTTGATCTGGCACAGTCAATTAAAGAATAATTGCTATGTTTTGATTTCAAACTGTCCCAGACCTTTGGAAATGCTAGTAATAAACAATCTAAGTTGAATTCCTCATGTTCCAAAAAATTAGTAGGTTAAACAATCTGTTTCAAAGAGTATCGTACTCTATTTAAAAGTAGTGTGGTTGTGTTTCATTTTGAGCTGAGTCGATACCATGGGGCTGTCACAGGTGATTGGAGGAGCCCTTTGTACCCCCCCACAACCACCCTCACCCCATCCATACAAACACACACCCCTATACACACAAAGACACACGCACGCACGCACGCACGCACGCACGCACGCACGCACACACACACACACACACACACACACACACACACACACACACACACACACACACACACACACAACCCCCAGGCACCCCTCCTTGTCCCTTGTCCCCCGTCCCTCCCCATTCTCCTGTTGCTCCACTTTGAGACATGTATGTTGTGGGCTTGCCGCTTGCCGTATTGGAGCTGGCCTGGCAGGATAATTGCCTGTTAAAGTGTTTTTAAAGCAGGTGCAGGTCGGCCTCTGCTACCAGATCGTTTGGCCCTTTGCCCCACTACCCTCTCTCCAGGTCTGAATGGAACCTCTGTTCACAAACAAGCCACTGCTTTGAAAATAAACCGCCTGCAAAATATTCCAGGGGTATTCATAGGTGTGTGCCGAGAATTAGGGTCAGGAAGCGACCTGCCACCGCCATCATTTTTTCCTGTAAGTCATTACCGTTACAAATACTGGGACTCGCTCGCTGCTCGCTGCTGCTTAAAAACACGACAATAATATCACCGCTAATACTAACCCGTTGAGAAGTTTTTTACTTGTCTGACTAATGCGAGTGAGGTCAAAACAATAGTGCCATTCTCACTGCTCAGCTCTATAATGTAGTCCTTACAGCTGATCTGTCATGCAGAGAAACCATTACACGCTATATAAAGACATCATGTTTATTTCCATGTATTCCATTTAATCACTGTAAATCTAAAAGAAAGTTATCTGAATCACGCCTCACGTGGAAAGCCATGTCAGGTTTCACAGTGCAATCTGTCTTTTCTAGACATCTCTTGTGTAACCAGAAGCAAGTTTACAGCATGAGCTAAACGTGTAACAAGATAATAAAAACACCAAGATAAAACACTGTTTAGTAATTATTACTACACTACTACAATTTTAAAACACATTCATGCGCACAATTATACAGAGGTCATAGTAAGCTTGTGAACTGTTGTTGTTGAATGTTTTCTCCACCATCCTACTCAATAGCATAATGTCCTGTTGCTTATCAGGACGACTCTTTAAAGATTAAAACATGTTAGCTTTGTCTCAACTTACAAATGGGCAGGTTTAATATGTTTTGGCTAAAAAAAAACATTTGTTCTGCTTATCTTTCAGTCATCTTTCTTCAGGATTTCATTCCATCCCTATATTTATGTATTTTTAAGGTTTTAATTTGTGATTGTAAACAGCATTGACGTAGTCTTTGATGGGTTGTCCAGACTTGAAGAGCTGCTCTCTGTAAAGATGGTTTGGTGACCAGACTGTGATTATGATGTCAAACGTCATTCCAGAAACAGAAATAACACATCTAGTCCGTTTAGTTCCCCTGTCATTTACAACAACATTGAACATAAACAAGCCAAATGTTTCTCTGATGCAAAGAGATCTCCATATGATTGATACTGTAATTACCTATTTTGATGAATGTTCCACTAATGTTATGGAACCACTTTTTTCTCTTTTGGAAAGTCAAGAAGCTGCACTTTAGTTCAAATGTAAAAGATGGCAAAAAAACTAAAACTAAAACTATAATAATTTGTATTTATTTTATTTTGTAAAAAAAGAAAATCAGAAGTTATATCTAAGTTATTTTGCTATTGGAGACACCAAACTCAAACATTCCATGGCATATATATATGTAGCCTCTATGTAGTTCTATGTATCCTCTATGTAGCCTCTATGCTCTATGTAGCTGTTTATATTGATCTGTTTTACGCTGGATTATATTGTCATGCTGCAACTCCTCACAATAACTTCATGCTGTTTATTTACAACTGGTGTTTTCTGTGCAAACGGGATGAGAGTGTGCAGTTAATTCAGCCCAAGGAGCTTGTTCAACATAAACAATCTTTGATGTGCTCACGCTGGAGTGAGCCGGTTTACCATAGGATTAGCCTGGGGAGTGTGTACAGTAAATTATTTACATTGTTATGCATTATTAATTGCCATATTTACTGTTGTGTAGTTATTCTATTGCTGTGATATGAATAATCTACTTTACATATGAATCAATGCCCTGAAATAAAATAATGAATAGTTAATCATGTAATGAATAGTTAAAATAGCTATTGTTCTTCTTGTTTCTCACTACAAAGCCATATGTCTTTTTTGTGGGTTGTGAACTGGGTTGTTAAATTGTATGGTAGTAGCGGTGTGGCTAACTCCTTAAACCAACCACTTGCTGTATGACATGCCATCACCACAAATAAATAATGCAACACACACACAAAATTATATTGTCCATGTCTGTTTTAATTGAGTTTTAAAATGCACCATCCTTCCTTCATGCTTTGTTACAAATACATTCATAAAACATACTGTGTACTGTGTACTGTGTACTGTGTATTGTGTATTGTGTTATGAGAAAAGTGCCTTTTGATTGTTTGTATGTTGTCTCACTTTCAGAATATTTACTTAACAACAACAAAAGATTGTAAAGTGTAAAGTGTAAAGTACTTAAGTAAAAATAAAGTACTACTTAAGTCGCTTGTTGGTGTATCTGTACTTTACTTTACTATTTATACTTTTGACAACTTGTAGTTTTACTTCACTACATTCCTTAAGAAAATATTGTACTTTATATTGATCCATGGAAACAGGATGCACTTGAGCTCAATTTCGAGTCTCATAGCAAAGGGTCTGAAAACTTATGTAAATAATGTATTTCTGTTTTTATGTCTAATACATTTGCAAACATTTCTTAAAACCTGTTTTTGCTTTATCATTCTGGGGTATTGAGATCAGGTGCATCCTGTTTCCATTGATCATCCTTGAGATGTTTTACATCTTGATTGGAGTCCACCTGTGGTAAATTCAATTGATTGGACATGATTTGGAAAGGCACACACCTGTCTATATAAGGTCCCACAGTTGACAGTGCATGTCAGAGCAAAAAACAAGCATTGAGGTCAAAGGAATAGTCCGTAGCGCTCCGAGACAGGATTATGTTGAGGCACAGATCTTGGGAAGGGTATGAAAACATTTCTGCAGCATTGAAGGTCCTCAAGAACACAGTGGCCTCCATCATATTTGAATGGAAGAAGTTTGGAACCACCAAGACTCATCCTAGAGCTGGCCGTCCGGCCAAACTGAGCAATCGGGGGAGAAGGACCTTGGTCAGGGAGGTGACCAAGAACCTGATGGTCACTCTGAAAGAGCTCCAGAGTTCCTCTGTGGAGACGGGAGAACCTTCCAGAAGGACAACCATTTCTGCAGTACTCCACCAATCCGACCTTAATGGTAGAGCGGCCAGACGGAAGCCACTCCTCAGTAAAAGGCACATGACAGCCCACTTGGAGTTTGCCAAAGGCACGTAAAGACACCCAGACCATGAGAAACAAGATTCTCCGGTCTGATGAAACCAAGAGTGAATGTCCTTGAGTGGCCCAGCCAGAGCCCGGACTTGAACTCGATCAAACATCTCTGGAGATACCTGGAAAGAGCTGTGCAGCGACGCTCCCCATCCAACCTGACAGAGCTTGAGAGGATCTGCAGAGAAGAATGGGAGAAACTCCCCAAATACAGGTGTTCCAAGCTTGTAGTGTCACACCCAAGATGACTCTAGGCTGTAATCGCTGCCAAAGGTGCTTCAACAAAGTACTGAGTAAATGGTCTGAATACTTATGTAAATTGTATATTTCCGTTTTTATTTTTTATAAATTTGCAAAAAATGTGTCGTTATGGGGTGCTGTGTGTAGAAATGTAATCAATTTTAGAATAATGCTGTAACGTAACAAAATGTAGAAAAAGTCAATGGGTCTGAATACTTTATATTGAACACTGTATATAGCTACATATATTGAACACAGTATATAGCTACATATATTGAACACAGTATATGAATACATGAACAGTTACAGCACTGTATCTACCTTTTAAAATCAAATATTTGAAAAATAACCTGATCAACGATTCATAAAGAACTCTCTCTCTCACACACACACACACACACACACACACACACACACACACACACACACACACACACACACACACACACACACACACACACACACACACACACACACACACACACCTTTCCCATGGGAGTTGTGTGTCATCCTCATATTCATGGGGAGATATGGGATGACTGATGATATCATTAGCCTGTAATACAGTCACTCAGGACTAACATATGGAACATAGCCACACTGCTATTTCCCTTCCATCCACCGTGTTGAAATAGGTTCCTGTGCAGACAGGAACGCCAGACTTGTATAACTGTATCCACCAGAAGCACTGTTCTATCCTTTGCTAACTCAGAGTTTCTATGCTTGAGAGAGAGCCACCACTATCCCTTCACCTGTCAATCAGAATACACAACAACAGACCAAGCAGCATGGATGGTGAGCCATAGTCCAGAGTCCAGAGCCTGGGCAGTGTTCCTCAGCAGCCATGTTGAAGCCTGCTGGCCTGCTGTGCATCACATTTTACTGCCAGAACCCAGCTGCTTTATGGAACTTGTAAACATGGTAGTGACTGCAACAGTGCTGCTGGGCAAACCAAAGGCAGAGGCTTCCGTATGAAGCAGTCTGTCTGTCTTCTGTCTGTCTGTCTGTCTGTCTGTCTGTCTGTCTGTCTGTCTGTCTGTCTGTCCTGTCTGTCTGTCTGTCTGTCTGTCTTCTGTCTGTCTGTCTGTCTGTCTGTCTGTCTGTGCACGTGGGTATGTATGTTTGTGACTACATTTTGCTGAGCAATAAGGCTTTGATTACAGCCAGGTATGCTCTATTGATTAGACCAGCGGTATGGCTCTGTTCACACACAGCTGCCAATGGCCAGTCCATTTTGAAGGGGAAAGAGAGAGAGAGACCGACCCCCTACTGGACTCAGAAATCAGAGAGAGAGCGAGAGAGAGAGAGAGATAGAGATGAGGAAGAGGAGAGAGAGAGAGAGAGAGAGACCCTACTGGACTCCGAAATCAGAGAGATAGAGAGAGCGACGAGAGAGAGAGACCACTGGAACAAAACAAAAATGGGTCACACTCCTGCACCTCTGTCACAACGCTGGGTATGTAACATCATCAATGTTAGGCTTTGAGGTGACTCTTACGGTAGGTAACACCTATAGCTCATCTCTTGGCAGTAGAACTGTAGACTACTTTATCACAGACCTCAACCCAGTCTCAGAGCGTTCACAGTCAGCCAACTGACACCCCTATCAGATTACAGCAAATAACAGTCTACTTGAAGAGACCAATACTCAATCATGAGGCATCAAAGCCAAATGAACTGAATAATATTAAGAAATGCTATAGATGGAAGGAAAGTAGTGTGGAAGCCTACCAAAAAATAATTAGACAACAACAATTCAATCAACTTCCTGGACAAAACGTTTCACTGTAATTAGTGAAGGTGTAAACTCGGCAGTAGAAAACCTAAACAGTATATTTGACCTCTCAGCTTCCTTATCAGGTTAAAACATTTCAAACAGAAAAACCAAAGAAAATGAACAACAATGACAAATGGTTTGATGAAGAATGCAAAAACCTAAGAAAGAAATTGAGAAATCTGTCCAACCCAAAAAACACAGAGACCCAGAAAACCTGAGTCTACGCCTTCAATATGGTGAATCACTAAAACAATACAGAAATAGACTACGGAGAAAGAAGGAACAGCATGTCAGAAATCAGCCCAATATAATTGAATAATCCATAGAATCGAACCACTTCTTGGAAAATGTGAAAACTCTAACAAACAACAACACAAAGAGTTATCTATCCAAAACGAAGACGTATGGATAAACCACTTCTACGTTGACCTTTTTGGCCCTATAACAAAGAACAAACAGCAAAAACATATATATGAGCAAATACAAATCTTAGAATCAACTGTTAATTAATAACCTCATAAGGATACGCCCCTTTTTTTTGCAATTTTCGCCTAAAATGACATACCCAAATCTAACTGCCTGTAGCTCAGGCCCTGAAGCAAGGATATGCACATTCTTGGTACCATTTGAAAGGAAACACTTTGAAGTTTGTGGAAATGTGAAAGGAGG
Source organism: Salmo trutta (assembly GCF_901001165.1). Lineage (NCBI taxonomy): Eukaryota > Metazoa > Chordata > Actinopteri > Salmoniformes > Salmonidae > Salmo > Salmo trutta. The sequence goes on along the minus strand of NW_021822867.1, from coordinate 8,588 downwards.
TAGGAGAATATAACACAATAGATCTGGTAAAAGATAATACAAGAAAAAACCAACCGTTCTTTTGTATTTTTTTGTACCATCATCTTCGAAATGCAAGAGAAAGGCCATAGTGTATTATTCCAGCCCAGTGTGCAATTTGGATATTGGCCACCAGATGGCATCAGTGTATGTGCAAAAGCATTTCTGTTCAAAATGTTGTATCAAGACTGCCCAAATGTGCCTAATTTATTTATTAACGACTCTTTTCTGGATTTTGATAATTAGCGGGTATAGGCCTAATTCTGCTCTGCATGCATTATTGCTGTTTGCGTTGTACAGGAAGGATATTTCAGCAGAATTCTGCACACTGTCTCAATTTGGTGTTTGTCCCATTTTGTGAATTGTTGGTTGGTGAGTGGACCCCAGACCTCACAGCCATAAGGGGCAATGGGTTCAAGTATTTTTAGCCAATCCTAATTGGTATGTCAAATTTTATGTTCCTTTTGATGGCATAGAATGCCCTTGCATTGTCGCTCAGATCGTTCACAGCTTTGTGGAAGTTTCCTGTGGCGCTGTTTAGGCCGAAGTATGTGTAGTTTTGTGTGCTCTAGGGCAACAGTGTCTAGATGGAATTTGTATTTGTGGTCCTGGCAACTGGACCATTTTTGGAACACCATTCATTTTGTCTTACTGAGATTTACTGTCAGGGCCCAGGTCTGACAGATTCTGTGCAGAAGATCTAGGGGCTGCTATAGGCCCCTCCTTGGTTGGGGACAGAAGCACCAGATCATTGGCAAATAGTAGACATTTTGACTTCAGATTCTAGTAGGGTGAGGCCGTGGTGCTGCAGACTGTTCTAGTGCCCTCGCCAATTCGTTAATATATACAGTATGTTGAAGACGGTGGTGCTCATTCCCATGGCCCTGTGGAAAATTTTTTGTGTTTTTCAAATTTTCACCGCAGTTGTTATTTAGTGTACATGGATTTTATAATGCCGTATGTTTTTTTCCCACAACACCACTTTTCATCAATTTGTATAGCAGACCCTCATGCCAAATTTAATCAAAAGGCTTTTTTTAAATCAATAAAGCATGAGAAGGCTTCTTTTGGTTTGTTTGTTTGGCAATTAGGGTGTGCAGGGTGAAATACATGAGTCTGTTGTATGGTAATGTTTGTAAAAAGCCAATTTGACATTTGCTCAGGGACATTGGAAATGTACACGTCTGCTGTTAATGATAATGCAGAGGATTTTCCCAAGGTTGTTGTTGACACATATCAGACGGTAGCTGTTGCGGTCAAATATGTCTCCACTTTTGTGGATTGTGGTGATCAATCCTTGGTTCCAAATATTGGGGAAGATGCCAGAGCTGAGGATTATATTAAAAAGTTTAAGCCAATTGGAATTGGTGGTCTGAATATTTTATCGTTTCGTTTCACACCCCAGGCCTTTTTGGGTTGGAGGGTTTGTATTTTGTCCTGTGGTTCATTCAATGTAATTGGAAAATCCAGTGGGTACTGGTAGTCTTTAACATATGTTTCCCATGCCAATAAAGCCCATTGGATTGAATTGAATTGAATTGAATTGAGAGAGAGAGAGAGAGAAGAGAGAGAGAGAGAGAGAGAGTGAAAAAGAGAGAGAACAAGAGCAAAAGAGCAGCAGGAGACCCCCCCTCTCACCAATACAAGCCCCCTCCCTCTCACCAATACAAGCCCCCCTCACCAATACAAGCCCCCTCCCTCTCACCAATACAGGCCCCCCCCCTTTCACCAATACAGGCCCCCTCCCTCTCACCCCTACAGGTCCCCTCCCTCTCACCAATACAGACACCCCTCCCTCTCACCAATACAGACCCCCCTCCCTCTCACCAATACAGGCCCCCTTCCCTCTCACCAATACAGGCCCCCCCCTCTCCCCTACAGGTCCCCTCCCTCTCACCAATACAGACCCCCCTCCCTCTCACCAATACAGACCCCCCTCCCTCTCACCAATACAGACCCCCCTCCCTCTCACCAATACAGACCGTCATCCTTCTCACCAATACAGGCCCCCCTCCCTCTCACCAATACAGGCCCCTCCCTCTCACCCCTACAGGTCCCCTCCCTCTCACCAATACAGACCCCCCTCCCTCTCACCAATACAGACCCCCCTCCCTCTCACCAATACAGACCCCCCTCCCTCTCACCAATACAGGCCCCCTTCCCTCTCACCAATACAGGCCCCCTCCCTCTCACCCCTACAGGTCCCCTCCCTCTCACCAATACAGACCCCCCTCCGTCTCACCAATATAGACCGTCATCCTTCTCACCAATACAGGCCCCCCTCCCTCTCACCAATACAGGCCCCCTTCCCTCTCACCCCTACAGGTCCCCTCCCTCTCACCAATACAGACCGTCATCCCTCTCACCAATACAGGCCCCCCTCCCTTTTACCAATACAGACCCCCCTCCCTCTCACCCCTACAGGCCCCCCCCTCTCACCAATACAGATCCCCCTCCCTTTCACCAATACAGGCCCCCTTCCCTCTCACCAATACAGGCCCCCTCCCTCTCACCCCTACAGGTCCCCTCCCTCTCACCAATACAGACCCCCCTCCCTCTCACCAATACAGACCCCCCTCCCTCTCACCAATGCAGACCCTCAACCCTCTCACCAAACAGGCCCCTCATCCTTCTCACCAATACAGACCCCCCTCCCTCTCACCAATACAGACCCCCCTCCCTCTCACCAATACAGACCCCCCTCCCTCTCACCAATACAGGCCCCCTTCCCTCTCACCAATACAGGCCCCCTCCCTCTCACCCCTACAGGTCCCCTCCCTCTCACCAATACAGACCCCCCTCCCTCTCACCAATACAGACCGTCATCCTTCTCACCAATACAGGCCCCCCTCCCTCTCACCAATACAGGCCCCCTTCCCTCTCACCCCTACAGGTCCCCTCCCTCTCACCAATACAGACCCCCCTCCCTCTCACCAATACAGACCGTCATCCCTCTCACCAATACAGGCCCCCCTCCCTTTTACCAATACAGGCCCCCCTCCCTTTTACCAATACAGACCCCCCTCCCTCTCACCCCTACAGGCCCCCCTCCCTCTCACCAATACATCCCCCTCCCATAGCCTCCCCCTCCCTCTCACCAATACAGGCCCCCTCCCTCTCACCAATACAGGCCCCCTCCCTCTCACCCCTACAGGTCCCCTCCCTCTCACCAATACAGACCCCCCTCCCTCTCACCAATACAGACCCCCCTCCCTCTCACCAATGCAGACCCTCATCCCTCTCACCAATACAGGCCCCTCATCCTTCTCACCAATACTGACCCCCCTCCCTCTCACCAATACAGACCCCCCTCCCTCTCACCCCTACAGGCCCCCCTCCCTTTCAACAATACAGGCCCCCCTCCCTCTCACCAATACAGGCCCCCATCCCTCTCACCAATACAGACCCTCATCCCTCTCACCAATACAGGCCCCCCTCCCTCTCACCAATACAGACCTTATCCCTCTCACCAATACAGACCCCCCTCCCTCTCACCCCTACAGGTCCCCTCCCTTTCACCAATACAGGCCCCCTTCCCTCTCACCAATACAGGCCCCCTCCCTCTCACCCCTACAGGTCCCCTCCCTCTCACCAATACAGACCCCCCTCCCTCTCACCAATACAGACCCCCCTCCCTCTCACCAATACAGGCCCCTCATCCTTCTCACCAATACAGACCCCCCTCCCTCTCACCAATACAGGCCCCCTTCCCTCTCACCAATACAGGCCCCCTCCCTCTCACCCCTACAGGTCCCCTCCCTCTCACCAATACAGACCCCCCTCCCTCTCACCCCTACAGGTCCCCTCCTCTCACCAATACAGGCCCCCTTCCCTCTCACCAATACAGGCCCCCTCCCTCTCACCTCTACAGGCCCCCCTCCCTCTCACCAATACAGACCCCCTCCCTTTCACCAATACAGACCCCCCTCCCTTTTACCAATACAGACCCTCATCCCTCAACAATACATACCTCTCCTCCGTCTCATTAATACAGACCCCCCTCCCTCTCACCAATACAGACCCCCCTCCCTCTCACCCCTACAGACCCCCCTCCCTCTCACCAATACAGGCCCCCTTCCCTCTCACCAATACAGGCCCCCTCCCTCTCACCCCTACAGGTCCCCTCCCTCTCACCAATACAGACCCCCCTCCCTCTCACCAATACAGACCCTCATCCCTCTCACCAATACAGACCCCCCTCCCTCTCACCAATACAGACCCCCTCCCTCTCACCAATACAGACCCCCTCCCTCTCACCAATACAGACCCCCCTCCCTCTCACCAATACAGACCGTCATCCCTCTCACCTCTACAGGCCCCCCTCCCTCTCACCAATACAGACCCCCTCCCTTTCACCAATACAGACCCCCCTCCCTTTTACCAATACAGACCCCCTCCCTTTCACCAATACATACCCCCCTCCCTCTCACCAATACAGGACACCCTCCCTCTCACCAATACAGGACACCCTCCCTTTCACCAATACAGACCCCCCTCCCTCTCACCAATACAGGCCCCCTCCCTCTCACCAATACAGGCCCCCATCCTTCTCACCAATACAGACCCCCCTCCCTCTCACCAATACAGGCCCCCTTCCCTCTCACCAATACAGGCCCCCTCCCTCTCACCCCTACAGGTCCCCTCCCTCTCACCAATACAGACCCCCCTCCCTCTCACCCCTACAGGTCCCCTCCCTCTCACCAATACAGGCCCCCTTCCCTCTCACCATACAGGCCCCCTCCCTCTCACCTCTACAGGCCCCCCTCCCTCTCACCAATACAGACCCCCTCCCTTTCACCAATACAGACCCCCTCCCTTTTACCAATACAGACCCTCATCCCTCTCAACAATACATACCTCTCCTCCCTCTCATTAATACAGCCCCCCCTCCCTCTCACCAATACAGACCCCCCTCCCTCTCACCCCTACAGACCCCCCTCCCTCTCACCAATACAGGCCCCCTTCCCTCTCACCAATACAGGCCCCCTCCCTCTCACCCCTACAGGTCCCCTCCCTCTCACCAATACAGACCCCCCTCCCTCTCACCAATACAGACCCTCATCCCTCTCACCAATACAGACCCCCCTCCCTCTCACCAATACAGACCCCCCTCCCTCTCACCAATACAGACCCCCTCCCTCTCACCAATACAGACCCCCCCTCCCTCTCACCAATACAGACCGTCATCCCTCTCACCTCTACAGGCCCCCTCCCTCTCACCAATACAGACCCCCTCCCTTTCACCAATACAGACCCCCCTCCCTTTTACCAATACAGACCCCCTCCCTTTCACCAATACATACCCCCCTCCCTCTCACCAATACAGGACACCCTCCCTCTCACCAATACAGGACACCCTCCCTTTCACCAATACAGGCCCCCTCCCTCTCACCAATACAGGCCCCCTCCCTCTCACCAATACAGACCCCCCTCCTCTCATCAATACAGGACCACCTTCCTCTCACGAATATAGCCCCCCCTCCCTCTCACCAATACAGCCCCCCCTTCTTCTCACCAATACAGGCTTTACCTCTGTTTTGTACCTCACCCTCATTCTACTTCATTCATTTAAAAACAAATGAGAATTTAATTTATCAGACTTATGTGAATAGGCACACTGTTTTCATTACCGGGCCATATGCTCCTGTTTCAGGGCAGGAGAGACGAAGAAGGAGAGAGGGGGAGAGAGAGAGAAACAGAGGAAAGAAGAGAGAGTGAAAAAGGCCAACAAAACGGCTTACCTCTCCCTAAAACAATTTGTTTCCTTCTCGGCAGAGTGTTTTTTAACTTGCAAAACCTTTCTGAGATTGTTAGGAGGGAATTGGAGAAGTAGTGACGCCCTGACCTCTAGTCGTCCTGCCATAAACAATGACTGTGTGCCTCAGATCAATCAGATCATAGTAAAGAAGAGAGCTCAGAGGAGAGGAGAGGAGAAAAGAGAGGCACCAGACTCCACTCCACTGCACACCACTGCCTGCTAGACTATATCCCTGGCTGATTGTTAGACAATATCCCTGGCTGATTGTAGGCTATATCCTTGGCTGATTATTAGACTATATCCCTGGCTGTTTGTTAGACTATATCCCTGGCTGATTGTCCTGGCTGATTGTTAGACTATATCCCTGGCTGATTGTCCTGGCTGATTGCTAGACTATATCCCTGGCTGATTGTTAGACTATATCCCTGGCTGATTGTCCTGGCTGATTGTTAGACTATATCCCTGGCTGATTGTCCTGGCTGATTGCTAGACTATATCCCTGGCTGTTTGTTAGATTATATCCCTGGCTGATTGTCCTGGCTGATTGCTAGACAATATCCCTGGCTGATTGTTAGACTATATTCCTGGCTGATTGTCCTGGCTGATTGTTAGACTATATCCCTGGCTGATTGTTAGACTATATCCCTGGCTGATTGTTAGATTATATCCCTGGCTGATTGTTAGACTATATCCCTGGCTGATTGTTAGACTATATCCCTGGCTGATTGTTAGACTATATCCCTGGCTGATTGCTAGACAATATCCCTGGCTGATTGTTAGACTATATCCCTGGCTGATTGTTAGATTATATCCCTGGCTGATTGTCCTAGCTGATTGTTAGACTATATCCCTGGCTGATTGTCCTGGCTGATTGTTAGACTATATTCCTGGCTGATTGTTAGACTATCCCTGGCTGATTGTTAGACTATATCCCTGGCTGATTGCTAGACAATATTCCTGGCTGATTGTTAGACTATATCCTTGGCTGATTATTAGACTATATCCCTGGCTGATTGCTAGACAATATTCCTGGCTGATTATTAGACTATATCCCTGGCTGATTGTCCTGGCTGATTGTCCTGGCTGATTGTTAGACTATATTTTAATTTTTTTAATCTTTATTTAACTAGGCAAGTCAGTTAAGAACAAATTCTTATTTTCAATGACAGCCTAGGAACAGTGGGTTAACTGCCTTGTTCAGGGGCAGAACGACAGATTTTACCTTGTCAGCTCAGGAATTTGATCATGAAACATTTTGGTTATAAGTCCAACACTCTAACCACTAAGCTACCTGCCGCCCAGTATCCCTGGCTGATTGCTGGATCTACATCACCAAGGTCAGTGGCCCAAGACTGTTCTTAAAATCTTAAATTGGATCTTAAATTGGATCTTAAATTGACAAGTTTCTCACAGCAGGAAAATAATCTTGCTGCAGTAGCAGTAGTAGTCGTAGTAGCAGTAGTAGAAGTAATAGTTGTAGTAGTAGCAATAGTAGTAGTAATAGTAGTAGTAGTAGTAGTAGTAGTAGAAGTAATAGTTGTAGTAGTAGCAGTAGTAGTAGTAGTAGTAGTAGTAGTAGCAGCAATAGTAGGTGTAATAGTAATAGTAGTGGTAGTAGTGGTAGTAGTAGTAGTAGTAGTAATAGTAGTTGTAGTAGTAGCAGTAATAGTAGTAGCAGTAGTAGTAGTAGTAGTAGTAGCAGTAGTAGTAGTAGTAATAGCAGAAGTAGCAGCAGTAGTAGTAGTAATAGTATAAGTAGCGGTGGTAGTAGTAGAAGTAGTGGTAGTAATAGTAGTAGCAGCAGTGGTAGTAGTAATAATAATAGTAGTGATAGTAGTAGTAGTAGTAGTAGCAGTAGTAGTAGCATTAGTAGTAGCAGCAGTAGTAGTTAAGTAGTAGTAGTGATAGTAGTGTAGTAGGTAGTAGTAGTAGTACCATTAGTATTAGCAGTAGTAGTAGTAGCAGTAGTACTAGTAATAGTAGAAGTAGTGATAGCAATGGTAGTAGTAGTAGTAGTAGTAGTAGTAGTAGTAGTAGTAGTAGTAGCAGTAGTAGTAGTAGTAGCAGTAGTAGTAGTGGTAGTAGCAGCAATATTAGCAGTAGTAGTAGTGGTAGTAGCAGCAATAGTAGTAGTAGTAGCAGCAATAGTAGCAGTAGTAGTAGTAGTAGTAGCAGCAGTAGTAGTAGTAGTAGTGGTAGTAGTGGTAGTAGCAGCAGTAGTAGTAGCAGTAGCATTAGTAGTGAATCCATACAGGGAGACAGCTGGGTTATAGGGGCAGTATCACTCCAGGCTACAGCTTGATTATAGGGGCCGGTATCACAGCAGGCCAGACCTGTTTTCAAATAATATTTTAATCATTCAAATACTTTTAGGACTACTTTAGCCTGTCTGGAATGCGAAATGGGCAGGGTGTCCTCTTTTGCAACTATTCTATTGGTTCCATTGCACCGGCTAAGCTCAGTTACAGTAAGCACAGTATTTCAAATTATGTCAAATAGTGTTTTGACCCTGGTCTGACTGCTCTGTGCTGGGTTATAGCAAAGCCAGACCTAGACTGATATAGGTGAGACTAACTTCCTAACTTCTTGCACGTTGCTCCTACAGCATGCCTGAGATATCATCACTATACCTCAACAACAGGACAAATGCAACGTGGTATGTTCTCAGTCTCTAGATGTCCCATGTGTATTCGCTGGTATGATTGTCCCTTAGAATTGATCAGAGCAAACAGTAAGGCGTCATCTCTCCTTACTATTGTCTGGTGAGTATCAAATGCCAATCCAGACTTTTCAAGTGTAGTGGGTACGGTTC
>NW_021822866.1:0-101996 GCF_901001165.1 Salmo trutta | reverse complement strand
CGTAACCTGAATGTCCAGAGCTCTGTAGAGGCGTAACCTGAATGTCCAGAGCTCTGTAGAGGCGTAACCTGAATGTCCAGAGCTCTGTAGAGGCGTAACCTGAATGTCCAGAGCTCTGTAGAGGCGTAACCTGAATGTCCAGAGCTCTGTAGAGGCGTAACCTGAATGTCCAGAGCTCTGTAGAGGCGTAACCTGAATGTCCAGAGCTCTGTAGAGGCGTAACCTGAATGTCCAGAGCTCTGTAGAGGCGTAACCTGAATGTCCAGAGCTCTGTAGAGGCGTAACCTGAATGTCCAGAGCTCTGTAGAGGCGTAACCTGAATGTCCAGAGCTCTGTAGAGGCGTAACCTGAATGTCCAGAGCTCTGTAGAGGCGTAACCTGAATGTCCAGAGCTCTGTAGAGGCGTAACCTGAATGTCCAGAGCTCTGTAGAGGCGTAACCTGAATGTCCAGAGCTCTGTAGAGGCGTAACCTGAATGTCCAGAGCTCTGTAGAGGCGTAACCTGAATGTCCAGAGCTCTGTAGAGGCGTAACCTGAATGTCCAGAGCTCTGTAGAGGCGTAACCTGAATGTCCAGAGCTCTGTAGAGAGTAACCTGAATGTCCAGAGCTCTGTAGAGGCGTAACCTGAATGTCCAGAGCTCTGTAGAGGAGTAACCTGAATGTCCAGAGCTCTGTAGAGGCGTAACCTGAATGTCCAGAGCTCTGTAGAGGCGTAACCTTAATGTCCAGAGCTCTGTAGAGGCGTAACCTGAATGTCCAGAGCTCTGTAGAGGCGTAACCTGAATGTCCAGAGCTCTGTAGAGGCGTAACCTGAATGACTAGAGTGGTGGAAATGACATGCTCTGGTCTATCTTGGGTTAGTTATAGAAATCTTTGCTATAATGGCACAGACACAAGATGAGTCCTCTATGTATCTCTATGGTAGCAGCAGAGACAGAGGAAGCGAGAAACCCCACACCCTAATTGTTTCTGGTTACATTAGTCAGTCATTGTAAATAAGAATTTGTTCTTAACTGATTTGCCAAGTTAAATAAAGGTTAAATAAAAAATCTAAAAATACACCCTTTCAGTTTGTTATCCAACTCAGATGCAGATGAAAATTGACTACTTCAAAATGGTGATGGCCTCAGGCGCAACCTGTGGTTTCACAGACACCATAGTGGGACAGTTACAACGTTGCGATCTCTGTGTGTGTGTGTGTGGTGTGTGCGTGTGTGTGTGTGTGTGTGTGTGTGTGTGCGCGCAGTGTCTCACCTGTACATAAAGTGAAACTCGTGCCGTTTAATAGTGCCATGTAGTCATTCGCCGTCACGAAGGCAGAAATAGGGGTGGGATACCCACTAATTTCGCGGTACAAAGTGCTGATAGCGTCGGGTTCCATTCGTGCCTAGGTGCAGTAGCGTTAGTTAGACATGCAGCTAGAAACTGTTTTTGGGAACACTTTTACAGTGCATTAGCTAGCTAACTAATCACTTTCATCGATTACAGGTGATAATAAAGCCATGTGACTGCATGCGTTCAACAAACGAACATTATGTATCAGCTTCATTTTAACGGTTAGATAGACGAATGTTAAGATAAACGTAGATGGAACACAAATGTCCATTTTGAGCTAAAGTGGTACTTCTAAATCTGTGAAAAAAGAACAATAGTTGTCTTTTACCAGGAACTCCATGTCTACACGACGGCCGATACCATTCATACAGGGGCTGATGGAAGAGACCAAACGCAAGGCGGCAGCAGGCAACACATTTTGTAGGATTCACAAAGGAAGTGATTAATGGCGCCTTGGGATTTCACCCCAACTCTGACGTCATCCCATTGAAGTTGACATTTAAACGATCGGGAGGTCCAAAGAATCCCAGATAGCACTAACCATTGAAAAAAAAAAATAAACATCTCCTGCCCCATCCAATCCCACCATTTGAATCCCAAAGATAATTAGTAAAAATCCAAATAACTTCAGAGATCTTCATTGTAAAGGGTTTAACACTGTTTCCCATGCTTGTTCAAGGAACCATAAACAATTAATGAACACACACCTGTGGAACGGTTTGTTAGACACTAACAGCTTACAGACGGTAGCAATTAAGGTCTTAGTTATGAAAACTTAGGACACTAAAGAGGCTTGTCTACTGACTCTGGAAAAACACCAGAAGAAAGATGCCCAGGGTCCCTGCTCATCTGCGTGAATGTGCCTTACGCATGCTGCAAGGAGGCCTGAGGACTGCAGATGTGGCCAGGGCAATAAATTGCAATGGTCCGTACTGTGAGACGCCTAAGACAGCGCTTACAGGGAGACCGGACGGACGGCTGATCGTCCTCGCAGTGGAAGACCACGTGTAACAATACCTGCACAGGATCGGTACATCCGAACATCACACCTGCGGGGACAGGTACAGGATGGCAACAACAGCCTGAGTTACACCAGGAATGCACAATCCCTCCATCAGTGCTCAGACCGTCCACAATAGGCTGAGAGGCTGGACTGAGGGCTAGTGGGCGGGGTTATATCCTTCCTGTTTGGCCCTGTCCGGGGGTATCATCGGATGGGGCCACAGTGTCTTCTGATCCCTCCTGTCTCAACCTCCAGTATTTATGCTGCAGTAGTTTATGTGGCGGGGGGCTAGGGTCAGTCTGTTACATCTGGAGTATTTCTCTTGTCTTATCCGGTGTCCTTGTGTGAATTAAATATGCTCTCTCTAATTCTCTCTCTTTCTCTCTTTCTTTCTTTCTCTTGGAGGACCTGAGCCCTAGGACCATGCCTCAGGACTACCTGGCATGATGACTCCTTGCTGTCCCCAGTCCACCTGGCCGTGCTGCTGCTCCAGTTTCAACTGTTCTGCCTGCGGCTATGGAACCCTGACCTGTTCACCGGACGTGCTTGTTGCACCCTCGACAACTACTATGATTATTATTATTTGACCATGCTGGTCATTTATGAACATTTTAACATCTTGACCATGTTCTGTTATAATATCCACCTGGCACAGCCAGAAGAGGAATGGCCACCCCTCATAGCCTGGTTCCTCTCTAGGTTTCTTCCTAGGTTTTGGCCTTTCTAGGGAGTTTTTCCTAGGGAGTTTTTCCTAGCCACCGTGCTTCTTTCACATGCATTGCTTGCTGTTTGGGGTTTTAGGCTGGGTTTCTGTACAGCACTTTGAGATATCAGCTGATGTACGAAGGGCTATATAAATACATTTGATTTGAATTTGATTGTAGGCCTGTTGTAAGGCAGGTCCTCACCAGACATCACCGGCAACAACGTCGCCTATGGGCACAAACCCACTGTTGCTAGACCAGACAGGACTGGCAAAAAGTGCTCTCACACGAGTCGCGGTTTTGTCTCACCAGGGGTGATGGTCGGATTCGCGTTTATCTTCGAAGGAATGAGCGCTACACCAAGGCCTGTACTCTGGAGCGGGATCAATTTGGAGGTGGAGGGTCCATCATGGTCTGGGTCGGTGTGTCACAGCATCATCGGACTGAGCTTGTCGTCATTGCAGGCAATCTCAACGCTGTGCGTTACAGGGAAGACCTCCTCCCTCATGTGGTACCCTTCCTTGCAGGCTCATCCTGACATGACCCTCCATCATGACAATGCCACCAGCCATACTGCTCGTTCTGTGCGTGATTTCCTGCAAGACAGGAATGTCAGTGTTCTGCCATGGCCAGCTAAGAGCCCGGATCTCAATCCCATTGAGCCTGTCTGGGACCTGTTGGATCAGAGGGTGAGGGCGAGAGCCATCCCCCCCCCCCCCCTAGAAATGTCTGGGAACTTGCAGGTGCCTTGGTGGAAGAGTGGGGTAACATCTCACAGCAAGAACTGGCAAAGTCCATGAGAAGATGCACTGCAGTACTTAATACAGCTGGTGGCCACACCAGATACTGTTACTTTTGACCCCCCCTTTGTTCAGGGTCACATTCAATCTGTTAAGTCACATTTGTGGAACTTGTTGAGTTTGTCTCAATTGCTGAATCTTGTGTTCATACAAATATTTACACATGTTAAGTTTGCTGAAAATAAACGCAGTTGACAGTGAGAGGACGTTTCTTTTTTTGCTGAGTTTAATTGGTACCTTCTCATGCATTGCCTTTGGTATCTGCATTACAATGTCAACATTCAAATATGTTTTTTAAACCCACTTAAGGAAAATAATGAACAGATACAGCCTTGGTGTGAGTGTTTATTACATTTCATTTATCCATAATCAATTAATATGCCTAACCCTTTGGGTTATTACATAGCATTGCTTGTCAAAATACATCTCCATTGTTCAATGCACTCCTTGAATACATACATATGCATTTGTATATTCACATATGCATTATTATGCACAACCAACCTGCATAAAAATATACATGAAAAATGACACCTTCATTCTCTTAGTCCTTTTCCCATATTTGAAGTCTAAAAATAACTTAATTTAAAAACATGCTGTTCTCCCACTTTCAATAAATTAGAAAGTAAAATACATTACCAAAAATGGTTTAGATGATCTTCCAAAATATTAATTTAAAAAAGGTACAATAAACTACCTTTTTGTTTTATTTTCAGGCATCTCATAGGTCAGTTTTATTGTGGTGTTAAATAAAATAAAAACACACGTTTGCATTGTCTGCAAAGTCCCTGGTTTGGCAGCAGCCACTGGGTCCTGTGAGACGACGGGCACGGAGCAGGATGACAATTTGGGCCAGGGGGCTGTACAGGAGGGTGCAACGTCACAGAAGGTTCACTATAGAAATGTACTGTGTAAAACAGATAGGATTGTCTGCCATTTTGAATAGGAAATCATGTCAGCTCTGTTTAGTACATTGGTCTCCAACATTCCAGACCTTTTGCTTCAATGAATACACCCTAGTCTTCTTCTCCTCGGTCTTCGTCCTATATGGCTACGGCACGTTCCATCAATTCCTCACATCACATCTGCTCTCTTGTCCCTCACTTTGTTCCTTAGTTTAGTCCTGGCTTTGAATGCCGCTGAGTTGAACAGATGCTGTGAGAGGAAAATAATCAACAGGTTAGACTTACACCCTTCAAAATAAAGAATGACAATATGGAGGGCAGTCTTGTGAAGACTAGGCAAACTCATAACATTTCATGGTACTGCTAAATCAAAACGGACCAGTACATTTTGTTTAACCGACATGCATTTACACTGAACAAAAATAAACGCAACATGTAAAATGTTGGTCCCATGTTTCATGAGCTGAAATAAAAAATCCCAGACATTTTCCATTGCACAAAAAGCTTATTTCTCTCAAATTCTGTGCAATTTATTATTATTTTTTTACATCCCTGTTAGTGAGCCCTTCTCCTTTGCAGAAATAATCTTTCTACCTGACCGGTGTGGCATATAAAGAAACTGATTAAACAGCATGATCATTACGCAGGTGCACCTTGTGCTAGGGACAATAAAAGGCCACTTTAACCTGTTGGGGCTAGGGGGCAGTATTTGCACGGCCGGATAAAAAACGTACCCGATTTAAACTGGTTACTACTCTTGCCCAGAAACGAGAATATGCATATAATTAGTAGATTTGGATAGAAAACTCTAAAGTTTCTAAAACTGTTTGAATGGTGTCTGTGAGTATAACAGAACTCATATGGCAGGCCAAACCTGAGAAGATTCCATACAGGAAGTGCCCTGTCTGACAATTTGTTCTCCTTCTGTGGCATCTCTATCAAAAATACAGCATCTCTGCTGTAACGAGACATTTTCTAAGGCTTCCATTGGCTCTCAGAAGGCACCAGAAAGTGTAATGGGGTGTCTGCAGTCTCTGGGCGAAGTACAGCAGCTCTGTTTGTGAGTGGTCAGGCTGGGAACAGTGAGACTGAGAAGCGGGTTCATGAGAATTCTCAATTTTTTTCTTTCAGCCTTTGAATGAATACAACGTCACCCGGTTGGAATATTATCGCTATTTTACGAGGAAAAATAGCATAAACATTGATTTTAAACAGCGTTTGACATGCTTCTAAGTACGGTAATGGAATATTTTGCTTTTTTTTTGTCACGAAATGTGCTCGCGCATCACCCTTCGGATACTGACCTGAACGCACGAACAAAACGGAGCTATTTGAATATAACTATGGATTATTTGGAACAAAAACAACACTTGTTGAAGTAGAAGTCCTGGGAGTGCATTCTGACGAAGAACAGCAAAGGTAATCCAATTTTTCTTATAGTAAATCTGAGTTTGGTGAGGGCCAAACTTGGTGGGTGTCAAATTAGCTAGCCGTGATGGCCGGGCTATGTACTCAGGATATTGCAAAATGTGCTTTCGCCGAAAAGCTATTTTAAAATCTGACACCGCGATTGCATAAAGGAGTTCTGTATCTATAATTCTTAAAATAATTATGTATTTTGTGAACTTTAATCGTGAGTAATTTAGTAAATTCACTGGAAGTTTGCGATGGGTATGCTAGTTCTGAACATCACATGCTAATGTAAAAAGCTGTTTTTTGATATAAATATGAACTTGATTGAACAAAACATGAATGTATTGTATAACATAATGTCCTAGGAGTGTCATCTAATGAAGATCAAAGGTTAGTGCTGCATTTAGCTGTGGTTTTGGTTTTTGTGACATATATGCTTGCTTTGAAAATGGCTGTGTGATTATTTTTGGCAGGGTACTCTCCTGACATAATCTAATGTTTTGCTTTCGCTGTAAAGCCTTTTTGAAATCGGACAATGTGGTTAGATTAACGAGAGTCTTGTCTTTAAAATGGTGTAAAATAGTCATATGTTTGAGAAATTGAAGTTATAGCATTTTGAGGTATTTGTATTTCGCGCCACGCGATTCCACTGGCTGTTGACTAGGTGGGACGCAAACTGTTTTAGAGAATTTAGCAGTACGTCCGACCGGCCTCACAACTGCAGAGCACGTGTAACCACGCCAGCCCAGGGCGTCTTCATGTAGTGGATCGTCAATGAGGGGCTGCTAAGGAGTATTTCTGTCTGTAATAAAGTTATTTTGTGGGGAAAAACTCATTCTGATTGGCTAAGCCTGGCTCCCCAAAGGGTGGGCCTATGCCCTCCAAGGCCCACCCACTTGGCTGCACCCCTGCCCAGTCATGCGAAATCCATAGATTAGAGCCTAATGAAATGATTTTAATTGATTGATTTTCCTTATATGAACTGTAACTCAGTAAAATGTTTGAAATTGTTGCATGCTAAGTTGATATTTTTGTTCAGTATAATTAGACAGTGGAGATCTCACATGAAATGCACCATATGGTTGTTGAACAGGTTAAGTGGGTATTTGTCAGTGGTCGTGGTTTCATGACGAGGGGTTATGTGCCGGTGGGAGGTGTGTTTGGAGACAGTCATAGGCCATGGGGGTCACCTTCTCGAAACGAGAGATCTTGCTGGATTTGACAGACGAGTCCAGTATCAGGGGGGGTCCCAGGCCAAATATGTCCCTCAGCAGCGGGTTATACTAGAGAGACAAGACCAGGCACACCATTTAAAAACTAGCCATTTCCAACGGATAATTAAGAGGCAAGCAAGCATCACAAACCTTCCAGAAAGATTTGATTAGAACATGCTGGTTGCAGAGATAGTCTCTTTATAGCATAGATATCAACTATATCCTACCAACACAGTTATAGACCTAGATGTTTGTTCAAACCTGAAGATGGTGTCTCACTCCAGACTCCAGCACCTCTTTGAAGGCGTCGTAGACCCTCCTGCGCATCCAGCTGTCGATGTAGATGCCCTCCACACCAAAGCGGATCTTCTCCTCGGAGAAGTCCTCGTTCTGCACGACATCGGGCAAAAAAGTCAATCAAAATCAACATTCCATATTTCTCTCAGTGACTGACCAACGGTCTCCAGTTACAGTGACTGGTCTGGTGTCATTTAAAAACCCTCGAGCAACGTTAGAACCTTGCACCGGTTAATGTTCAGGGTGAATCGTGGTTCCTCACCTCTATGTAATGTAGCACCTCTCTGAATATGGTGCGCTGTTTCCTCCTGTCGTTCTTGGCACGGTGCTTGTTCCCGTCGGTGGCCAGGCCCTTCAGGCACTCACACAGCGTGTCGCTGTCTTCAAACTCAAATTCCTACATAGAAAAACAAGGATCAGCAGGGATATTTCCCCCACTTCCTCTCCATGGGCTCTGCATTGCCTCCATATCGTGTTTGAGCTGCCGAGCGAGTACAACCAGGGCCTGTATTTACAAAGTGTCTGAGAACGTCGGTGCTGATCTCGGATCAGGTCCCCCCCATGTCCATGTAATCATATTCATTGTGGTCTAGAAGGCAAAACGGATCCTAAATCAGCACTCCTACTCATATGCTTGATACATACAGCCCCTGGTTGTTCATTAGGCAAAACATACCCTGTCTATATCTCTTCCCAGTTCAACAAGCAAGGCTATGGTCTCCCCCACAGCTATCCTGTAGTTCACGTCGCTGCTCTCCAGGCAGGCCTGTAGCTTGGGTAGATGTCTGAGCACAAGAGGAGACCAAGGACGTGAGCTGAGCAACGTGGCAGGTTATATATTCAGATCCCGGTTGTGTCTCATATAGCACCCTATTCCCCATGTAGTGGCCATACAGTACACTTCTTTAGTCAAATATGCAGTACAGGACTACGGCACTAAATGGGGAACGGGGGTGTCATTTAAGACGCAGCCCCTGTGTGTCTGTGTGTGTCACTCACAGGTCCAGCAGCACATTAAGGCGGGAGGCGGGGCAGAGGGTGACGAGCAGGGCCCAGAAATGCAGGGCGGCGCTGTGGAGCCCTGGGGCACCGGCATTGGGGGTGGGCAGGGTGCCCTCGCGGTTGGGGTACGACATGGTGAATACACTCTCCAGGTGACTCATGGATTTCACCAAGTCCTGCCACAGAGGGAAAATGGAAAAAATAATGACAGAGACAAAAAGCGAGAGAGAAAGAGTTAACCATACATTCAGATTCAATTTCTGGATCTTGATTTTCCATACTATTTTCAATACTGATTTTCTCTTTTCCAGCTACAGAGAAATAGAATGAAAAGGATTTCTAGAGAACCTCACCTCTCCGTCTTCCGCAGCAGAAACGTAGCAGCACATACCCAGCGCTCGGGCACACTGCAAGAGGGATGAACAACTTAAAAACGGCGACTTACAAGAATGCACTCTTAGTGGAAAAACTGCCGTCGACAACAGGAGTGTGACGAAGGCCAATGGTGACACTCACGCTCTGGCGGGCGGACACACTGGCACAGCCGTCAATCATGATGGCGCTGAGGACGGGCCGGAGGATCTTGAAACCCTCCTCACCCTCGTCCCCCCCGCCGAGCTGCACGCACAGCTGGGCGCACACTGTGGCCGCTGCAGCCTGCTCCTCTCCACCACCTGAGAGAGAAGAAAGGAGAGAAGGGACAGAAACAGAGTAGAGGGATGGAAAAGGGTGGAGGGGTAAGATCCCTTTTTACAAGCTCGACAAGAGAAGTCAGGCTATCGCGGGACTTGGTCAATCAGAAGATCAACTGAATTCGTAGAGCCTAAATTCAGACTCGATGAAAGGTCCATTCTGGATAGAAATAGTTACATTTCAAGCCAAATAAAGGTACGGTAGAGTAATAGTCTAAGTCCTAATCATCTTTTCAAGTTTTGACTCAGGCCAGCGCCACCTAAAGTGATGTACGTTTGACTACATTTACCACCGTAATTCATAGACCCCAACCCACACACAGTGCTGTGGCGTCTCACCCTTGCGCAGGCTCCTCTCCAAGCAGTCGCTGACTGTGAGGCGTCTCTCTATCAGGAAGTCATAGAGCAGCTTGGAGGAAAAGGCCCCTCCCAGAGAATCTAGGGCTGCCAGGCGCGTCTTTGCACTGAGAGGGACGGGAGGAAGGGCCACGTCAGTACGTCTCTACACAGCTCTGCCTAACGCTGTCGTTACGAGAGGACAACTCTTACACCGTTGTTGAAGTATTCGCACCACTTGAGTTTTTACAGAGTGGGATTAGAGTGGACTTGTCATTTGTTTTTTGTCAACGATCTACACAAAATACTCTCTCAATGGAAAATGTGCAAAATCAAATAAAATCTACATATCATGAAAAATAAAACACTAATATATCTTGATTAGATTAGTATGCAGTCAATACATGTTAGAATCACCTTTGGCAGTGATTATAGCTGTGTCTTTCTGGGTAAGTCTAAGAGCTTTGCACACTTGGATTGTACAATATTTGCACATTAGCTTTAAAATTCTTTAAGCTCTCAAGTTGTTTGTTGATCATGCTAGACCGCCATTTTCAAGTCTTGCCATCGATTTTCAAGCAGATTTAAGTCCAAACTGTAACTAGGCCACTCAAAAACATTCAATGTTGTCTTGGTAAGCAACTCCAGTGTACATTTGGCCTTGTGTCTTAGGTTACTGTCCTGTGGAAGGGTGAATTTGACTCCTGGTGTCTGTTGGAAAGCAACAAACCAGGTTTTCCTCTAGAATTTTGCCTGTGCCTAGCTCCATACCCATAACACCATGCAGCCACCACCATGCTGATGTGTTGTGTTGTGTTTGCCCCAAACATAATGCTTTATGTGCAGGACAAAGTCAATTTCCGTGCTACATTTTTTGCAGTTTGACTTTAGTGTCTTATTGCAAACAGGATGCATGTTTTGTAATATTTTTTATTCTGTACAGGCTTCCTTCTTTTCACTCTGTCAATTAGGTTAGTATTGTGGAGTAACTACAATGTTCTTGATCCATCCTCAGTTTTCTCCTATCATAGCCATTTAACTGTTTTAAAGTCACCATTGGCCTCATGGTGAAATCCCTGAGAGGTTTCCTTCCTCTCCGGCAACTGAGTTAGGAAGAACACCTGTATCTTTGTAGTGAATGGCTATACAGTCAGACTGGTCTCTCTACTACCGCATGGCAAGCGGTACCGGAGTGCCAAGTCTAGGACAAAAAGGCTTCTCAACAGTTTTTACCCCCAAGCCATAAGACTCCTGAACAGGTAACCAAATGGTTACCCAGACTATTTGCATTGTGTAAACATAATTCCACTTTGACATTACGGGATATTATTGTGTGTAGGCCAATGGCAAACAATGTAAATTAAATCAATTTTCGAATTCAGGCTTTAACGACAAAACGTGGAAAAAGTCAAGAGGTTTGAATACTTTCTGAAGACACCCCATGTTCCTAATGTCCATTTAGGAAAGTACTAGCAACATCGGTGGCTTTCCTTTTTTGTGCAGTTAGAATGTGTACAATAAGTCCTTTCATAAAAACATTTGAAATCCTGTGAGACGCACCTTTTGTCCATCAGGTTATCTATGCATTGTTTCAGCTTGTCCTCTGTCTCCTCCTGGGCAGTCTGTTCATCTACTGGTTCACCACCTCCCCCTGTGGTGGACAAGATAATGATGATGCTGTGTGTGTGTGTGTGTGTGTGTGTGTGTGTGTGTGTGTGTGTGTGTGTGTGTGTGTGTGTGTGTGTGTGTGTGTGTGTGCGCACCCACCAGTGGCCTCGTCCACGACTGAAGCGCTCTCGCTGGCGCTGCTGTAGTGACTGAGCACGTCAGACGCCAGCTCATCATCACTGGCACCTGACTCGCCCTTTACCCCATTCCTCCCGCCTACGAGAACGAGAGAAGGAATTGAGGACAGAGAGGAGAGGAAGTGAGAGCAGGACAGAGGGACCAGAGGGGAGGGGGGGGGGAGAGAAGAAGAGTGAGCTCGAAGTGAACCTTGTCTCTGTCTGTGGCTTAGCTGTTGGTGTCCGTCAGTAATGATATCCCAGGAACCGCTCCTTATAGAGAGCAGGGTCTATTCTGCCCACGGTGCTGACACGAGCACATCCACGTAGCTAAACTGGAAATGCTGTTCGTGTTGTTCTTGCGCCCAAGAAAGCGAAGGAAACTGAACTAAATGACTATCGCCCCGCACCACTCAGGTCTGTTACTATGAAGTGCTTTGAGAGGCGAGTTAGAGACCATATCACCTCCTTACACCCTTAAACCTTTTCAGCTTGATACCCAAATTAGAAACTAACCGTCCATCCGTGTCCCAAATCGTCCTCCATAGGCCCAAACTAAGAAATAATTGTGTGATTATAGATGTATTCTCATAACTCGTGACCCACCTCTAACATGCCCAGGGCTCACTTTGATTCCCGAACCATAGTTTATGAAATCGCCAGTGCACTGCACACTGCCCTATCCCACTTGGACAAGAGAAATACCTATGTAAGAATGCTGTTCATCGACTACAGCTCGGCCTTCAACACCACAGTACCCTCTAAACTCATCACTACGCTCAGGGCCATGGGTCAGAACCCGTCCCTGTGTAACTGGGTCCTGAACTTCCTGACGGTCCGACACCAAGTGGTGAAGGTAGGCAACCACACCGATCCCCAACACAGAGGCCCCACAAGGGTGGCGTGTTCAGCCCCCCTCCTGTACACCTATGACCGCGCACTTCTCAAACAAAATCATCAAGTTTGCTGACGACAACCGTGGTAGGCCTGGTTACCGTCAACGATGAGGAGACCGCCTATAGGGCGTAGATGAGAGCCCTGGCAGACCGGTGGAAGGAAAATAACCTCAGCCTCAACAAAATGAAGGATTGTGGACTACAGGAGACAGTAGAAAGCAAGCCCCCCATCCACATCGACGGGGCCGCAGCGGAGAGGGTCAAAAGCGTCAAGTTTCTCGGTGTGCTTATCACTAACAACCTGAAAACGGTCCCTTCACACAGTGTGGTGAAGAAGGGCCAACAGCGCCTCTTCAAACTCAGGAGGCTGAAGACTTGGCTCGGGCCCTAAGACCCTCACAAACTTCTACAGATGCACAATTGAGAGCATCCTGTCAGCCTGTATCACCGCCTGGTACGGCAATTGCACCATCCGCAACCGCAGGGGCTCCCCAAAGGGTGGTACGGTCAGCCCGACGCGTCACCGGAGGCACACTGCCTGCCCTCCAAGAAGATCAAAGGACCTCAGCTACCAAGCAAAGGCCTTTTCACCCCGCTACCATCTAGACGGCGGAGACAGAGCCGGGACCGAGTGACTGAGAAGCAGCTTCCATCTCCAGACCATCAGGCTGTTAAGCAGTCAACACTTGCAGCCCTCCGCCCAGTACCCTGCCCTGAAGCTTGAGACAACTGCCCTGTGTACATACAGTCACGGAACACTGCTCGCTTAAATGTTTGACATACTACACTCTAGTCATGGCTCATCATATGTAACTTTGAATTTTTCGGGATTATGTGTATTGTTTTTGTTGTCGCTAGGTATTACTGCATTGTTGGATCTGGAAGCACAAGGATTTCGCTGCACCTGCGATAACATCTGCAAATCTGTGAATGCAATAAATGAATAACCTTTGATTTGATTCGACTGGCACAGCACTGGCACATAACCATAACAATGTACAGTATGACGTAGAGCACGTCGTACCATACATAACCATAACAACGTACAGTATGACGTACAGCACGTCGTACCATACATAACCATAACAACGTACAGTATGACGTACAGCACGTCGTACCATACATAACCATAACAACGTACAGTATGACGTACAGCACGCCGTACCATACATAACCATAACAACGTACAGTATGACGTACAGCACGTCGTACCATACATAACCATAACAACGTACAGTATGACGTACAGCACGTCGTACCATACAGTATGACGTACAGCACGTCGTACCATACAGTATGACGTACAGCACGTCGTACCATACATAACCATAACAACATACAGTATGACGTACAGCACGTCGTACCATACATAACCATAACAACGTACAGTATGACGTACAGCACGTCGTACCATACAGTATGACGTACAGCACGTCGTACCATACATAACCATAACAACATACAGTATGACGTACAGCAGGTCGTACCATACATAACACCCACACCTACTCGTAATTACTATCATTGTCGCACAAGAGGAACGAAAAACATTCCGCATATGCATTTTGTTTTCTCCATCCACCGTTTCCTCACGCATAACCAATCTCTGTAATAATTTCCACAACGCTCCATGCGCGAGAAATGCATAAGTCCAGCACAGCAGTTGTAACTCCGGAGACCTTCTCCCCTACCTCACCTTGCTCATCAACTCATCCTTGACCGCTGGCTACGTCCCTCCCGTCTTCAAGAGAGCGAGAGTTGCACCCCTTCTGAAAAAACCTACACTCGATCCCTCCCATGTCAACAACTACAGACCAGTATCCCTTCTTTCTTTTCTCTCCAAAACTCTTGAACGTGCCGTCCTTGGCCAGCTCTCCTGCTATCTCTCTCAGAATGACCTTCTTGATCCTAATCAGTCAGGTTTCAAGACTGAGCATTCAACTGAGACTGCTCTTCTCTGTGTCACGGAGGCTCTCCGCACTGCTAAAGCTAACTCTCTCTCCTCTGCTCTCATCCTTCTAGACCTATCTGCTGCCTTTGATACTGTGAACCATCAGATCCTCCTCTCCACCCTCTCCGAGTTGGGCATCTCCGGCGCGGCCCACGCTTGGATTGCGTCCTACCTGACAGGTCGCTCCTACCAGGTGGCGTGGCGAGAATCTGTCTCCGCACCACGCGCTCTCACCACTGGTGTCCCCCAGGGCTCTGTTCTAGGCCCTCTCCTATTCTCACTATACACCAAGTCACTTGGCTCTGTCATATCCTCACATGGTCTCTCCTATCATTGCTATGCAGACGACACACAATTAATCTTCTCCTTTCCCCCTTCTGATAACCAGGCGGCGAATCGCATCTCTGCATGTCTGGCAGACATATCAGTGTGGATGACGGATCACCACCTCAAGCTGAACCTCGGCAAGACGGAGCTGCTCCTCCTCCCGGGGAAGGACTGCCCGTTCCATGATCTCGCCATCACGGTTGACAACTCCCTTGTGTCCTCCTCCCAGAGTGCTAAGAACCTTGGCGTGATCCTGGACAACACCCTGCCGTTCTCCACTAACATCAAGGTGGTGACCCGATCCTGTAGGTTCATGCTCTACAACATTCGCAGAGTACGACCCTGCCTCACACAGGAAGCGACGCAGGTCCTAATCCAGGCACTTGTCATCTCCCGTCTGGATTACTGCAACTCGCTGTTGGCTGGGCTCCCTGCCTGTGCCATTAAAACCCTACAACTCATCCAGAACGCCGCAGCCCGTCTGGTGTTCAACCTTCCCAAGTTCTCTCACGTCACCCCGCTCCTCCACTCTCTCCACTGGCTTCCAGTTGAAGCTCGCATCCGCTACAAGACCATGCTGCTTGCCTACGGAGCTGTGAGGGGAACGGCACCTCCGTACCTTCAGGCTCTGATCAGGCCCTACACCCAAACAAGGGCACTGCGTTCATCCACCTCTGGCCTGCTCGCCTCCCTACCTCTGAGGAAGTACAGTTCCCGCTCAGCCCAGTCCAAACTGTTCGCTGCTCTGGCACCCCAATGGTGGAACAAGCTCCCTCACGACGCCAGGACAGCGGAGTCAATCACCACCTTCCGGAGACACCTGAAACCCCACCTCTTTAAGGAATACCTGGGATAGGATAAAGTAATCCTTCTAACCCCCCCCCCCCCTTAAAAGATTTAGATGCACTATTGTAAAGTGGTTGTTCCACTGGATATCATAAGGTGAATGGACCAATTTGTAAGTCGCTCTGGATAAGAGCGTCTGCTAAATGACTTAAATGTAAATGTAATGTAATGTAACTCATAAATTCATCCACATAAACAAGTGTGACTGGTCAAGGTCGAACCTCTGTTCTTATTTCCCCTCTTTGTCCCACTTCCAAACATAATTGCTGTTTACTGAGTATTCAGCCCACCACTTTACTGGTGGGAGAGGATAAATGTTAATCCCCATACGCTGACAGTTTGACAGGAGGAAAGAGTCAGACAATCTCTGCATTCCAGCTCAACGTTTTCAACGCTTCCCTACGGAACACTAGCCACTGGCCATAGACGTCGGTTCAATATCTAGCTTTGATTTACATTTGGTTGAGTTGTCAACTATGGTGAATTCAACAAAAAATGGCACAATGTCATTGGATTTCGGGTAAAAGTACGGTGAAAAAATACTAAATGCCCCTACATTGATTACTTTTTGTGAATCCAGGGAGTTTTCCATGTTGATTCAACATCATCACATTGATTTTATGGGGGGGGGATTGAAATGACGTGGAAACAACGTTGATTCAACCAGTTTTTTTCCCGGTGGGTACTGACGTCACTGACAGTCTGACATTCGTATGTTGGCGGAGATCCCATGGAGTTCATGTCTTCAGAATACATGTGTGTGAGTGTCTGCTTGTGTGTATTCATTGACGCAACTTCACCTCCTTCGCAGGGGACTTGTCCTTTATGGACTGCGTGTCGCAGTCTCGTTGATGTGGACCTGGAGAGGGTAAGAAGAGGACTGAAGAACACAACTGGAGAGGAGTTGAAGGGGCTGGGGCTTCTCTCAAACCTACAACTGCAGATTGTGTGCGAGAGCTTTCTTAAAACCCCTCCATCTTGTATGTATGCATTCCCCTTGGCTACTAGCATCGCCTTGAGGGCTGAAGCGGCCCTAGCTAGCACAAACTCCATATGGCCCCAGAGAGAGAGAGAGCACAGTAGACTATATGATTACAGACATTGACCCTTTCTCTCTCAGCTCATTCACTGTCAAGCCACTACACCTCTGTCTGATCACAGCCAAATTACATCGTTCCTCAAAAGAACAGACATGGAAACAACCACACATTCACAGCCCAGTAAGCTGTACAACATCAGAAATGCATACAGATGGGCCCAAATCAGCACCCGAAGAACACCAGAAAGCAACCTGTAACCAAAATATCCAAACACTCTTAGATAACTTTCTGGATACCACATTCACTCACAGTAAAGAAGGCATCAATCTAGCAGTAAAAAACATCAACTATATATTCAGGCAAATGGCAAAAGAAGCACAATTGAAATTGATAAAAAACACACAAAAAAGACCACAGATGACAACTGGTTTGATGCAGATTGTAAAATTATAAGGAAAAAACTTAGAACACTATCCAACCAAAAGCACAGAGAGCCAAATAATGGTGAATTACGCCTTCATTACTGAGACTTTAAAACTATAAATGTACACTCAGAACCAAAAAAGCACAGTACAACAGCAAGCAGCTGACACAAACAACTTGTGGCAAAATTGTAAAAAGCAAAAAATATCAAAACGAGGAATTAGCGATACAAAATGGTGACATATGGACAACCAAATCAAATCAAATGTATTTATATAGCCCTTCTTACATCAGCTGATATCTCAAAGTGCTGTACAGAAACCCAGCCTAAAACCCCAAACAGCAAGCAATGCAGGTGTAGAAGCACGGTGGCTAGGAAAAACTCCCTAGAAAGGCCAAAACCTAGAAAGAAACCTGGAGAGGAACCAGGCTATGAGGGGTGGCCAGTCCTCTTCTGGCTGTGCCGGGTGGAGATTATAACAGAACATGGCCAAGATGTTCAAATGTTCATAAATGACCAGCATGGTCAAATAATAATAATCATAGTTGTTGTCGAGGGTGTAAAAAGTCAGCAACTCAAGAGTAAGTGTCAGTTGGCTTTTTCATAGCCGATCTTTGAGAGTATCTCTACCACTCCTGCTATCTCTAGAGAGTTGAAAACAGCAGGTCTGGGACAGGTAGCACGTCCGGTGAACAGGTCAGGGTTCCAGCAGGTCTGGGACAGCAGGTCTGGGACAGGTAGCACATCTGGTGAACAGGTCAGGGTTCCAGCAGGTCTGGGACAGCAGGTCTGGGACAGGTAGCACATCTGGTGAACAGGTCAGGGTTCCAGCAGGTCTGGGACAGGTAGCACGTCCGGTGAACAGGTCAGGGTTCCAGCAGGTCTGGGACAGCAGGTCTGGGACAGGTAGCACGTCCGGTGAACAGGTCAGGGTTCCATAGCCGCAGGCAGAACAGTTGAACCCATTTTAAAACACTCTACAACACCGTTCAAATTGATACAAACGCAGAACAACGCCAAATACAGGCTCAGTGAGCACAGCCTTGCCATTGAGAAGGGTAGACACAGGAAAGCCTGGCTCCCTGTAGAGGAAAGGCTGTGCAACCACTGAGACAGAGCTGCATTTCCTGACAAAATGTCAAAAATATAAAACAATTAGAGAGTGTCATTTCCCCAAATTTGAATCCCTTATTCAAGGTTTCAAAGACCTCTCTGATGAGAGTAGGCTACCCGTCCTGTTGGGGGAGGACGCAGAGAGCTGTGGGTTGGCAGCGCACTACATTGCTGCCTGCCATAAGATGAGGGACAGTGTCTGACAGACCAATCAACCTGCACATGTCCTCTACTGTATGCTTATTGTTATTGTTCAATGTGTGGTTATTTTGACCCTTGGTTATTGTTGTTACTGTTGTCCTGTTGACAATTTTGATTCTTATTATTTTCATATTGTAAATATCTAAAGTAAGCTTTGACAATATCTACATTGTTACATCATGCCAATAAAATAAATTGAATTGAAGAGAGAGAGAGAGAGAGAGAGAGAGAGAGAGATTCTTAACACATGGCTCTAGCTCCTATTGTTAAAAACCTTATATGTTCCATCTATCCTCTATGTCCCTCAGATGAAAGATGCTACATTCAGGTCAGAGGTAACACAACAATCGTGAGGCTGGCACTCACTGGTCACAGGTCTTGCTGACCACCTGGTGACCCTGGTCAGCTGGACCAAAGGCTGTGTGGGTTCACAGGCATCCTGTTATGCATGACCTCTGACCTCACAGTGGGTTGGGCCTCAGATGTGTGGATGAGCTACAGGGAGCTGGTCAAAGGTCCAGTCTTCACAGAGCAGTGCTGTGAACCTGAATTAAATTAGGTAGCTGCTGCCCAGTTCCCATCACACTGGCCTTTAAGGCTTTATGGTCAAACAGGCCCTTTGGCGAAGCCCACTCTCCCAGACACACACACAGGAGTGTCTGACTCTACAGTATCTCTGACAGTGCGGTTGGTGTATAAGTAGAGAATACAATGGAACAGATTACTGTGGTGTGGAGTTGTGTAGGGAGACCCTGTGGTCATTTCCACAGATTTCTGCCCAGCTGGCACATAACATTCTGAGAACCATATGTTTCTTAGGTGGGAATTTCAGATCATTTCCTACAGGTTTCCTTATGGTTGTATTTCAAGTCGTGTTCTCAAATTGTTCCGAGAACATTAAGAAACAAACAATGTTCTCCTGTGTGAATTTCAGTACTTCAGCACAATGTTTTTCTGCAGGATTCCTCCTGGTTCTAGTTAAAGTCATGTTCTCAGAACATTAAGAAACCTTTCCATAAAAACCACAAGAAAACACTAGTAAGAATGTTGTACATCCTCATAGTTGTGTTGAGGTGTGTTGGCCGCGCCCACTAATTGGCTACACCTGATCTTAATGAGTGCGTGTTTCCTTTGAAATGGGGTCTATTTGAATAGACTAAAATGAACAGCTTTGTATGAATAAAAATATAAAAAAACACAGAATGCTAGCTCTATCCTAGTGGCACAGTGGACTAATTCTATGAATAGAAAACAGAAAGTCATAGGTTCAAATCTCACTGCCTTAATACAGAAAGTGTTTGCATGATTAATGCCGAAGCAAATTCATTTCCAATGGTCCTATCTGCGTTTGGAATTAAAAACAGTCAAACTAACCTAGCAGTGTTATTAAAATATGTTCTAAGTACGTTATTTAATTACCTTCAAATAACCTAGAATTTCCATTCTCAGAAGGTTAATAAAACATCCCATGAAAAGTTTCAGGGAACCATAGTAAAACGTTCTCAGAACCTCCCTGCAACCTAAAAATGAACGTTCCCAGAACAGGAGAAATGTTCACTTCCGTTCTCAGAACATTTTTTAAAAGTTCAGTTTACTCGTCAGGAAACGTATGGCTTTGTTCACAGAACCAATGGGAAACCAAAAACGTTGTTCCCACAATTTCCAAGGAACCAAATGTGTTAACTGGGTACAGACTAAGATTCTGATAAACAATGAGTAACATGCAGGGAGGTATACAAACAGACACTATGAATGACATCAACACATGACACACAACAGACAGTACAGAAACAGCCCTCACACAGGCCGCAGGCCACCATTGAAATACAGAACCGTAACACAAAGGACAGCGCATAACAGAGCCATATTTCTACAAATCGGCCCACTTCTCTCGCTCTGGGTCCACTCTTGCCCTCCCGACATTGCTCGTGTTTCCTTTCTTCCGCCTGCCTCTCTCTCTCTCTCTCTACTGGGTTCTGATCTTATGTTTTAGCCATCAGGGTACTACTGCTACCACTCTGCTCAGTATTGACACCAGCCAACATCAACAGCAGAGGTGAGGACACGATGATGACTTAGCCATGCTGCCATGGTCAAAGATAGAGTGGTCTCAGCCAACAGCACCACCACCCACTACTGCTCTCTGGTGGTGGATACCAGAACTGCACTGTACTCCACAGGATGGTAAATTGAGATCCGGTTGGATAGATCAGATTAACTACAACCACATGTTTACAGATGACCATGAAATATGGTTAAGCGATGGCGGCTTGGGTTCAACCCATCATAAATGATAGTAACCTAGAGGTATTGCTGTTTTAGCCCTACAGTAACAGAAACATTCATATTCAAATACATTTGTCATGAGGAAAACATTTTAAACTGCATTTTCTTTCCCTATCCTCAGATTCTGTCTCACATTGTTTTGGGTTCTTTCAATCTCACCAAAGGAGGGTTGAAGTATTGGATTGTACACCACCTGCCTGAAAAAGACTACTTTACCATGGAGAGAGTTAGTTCTATCTTCATACCAAGTGTGATTGGCATCTATGAAGGTGTGGTTGTGCACCCTGTGTATGTTACGTAATCTGTACAGGTGCCACTGTGCCCTTGTGGGAGTGAGTGTTGTCTGAACACGGAAGGTATATGTTTTTGTCTGCAGTGGACTATGGTGTTTTGCAGTGTTGGGGAGTAGGGAACTATACTGCTCAAAAAAATAAAGGGAACACTTAAACAACACAATGTAACTCCAAGTCAATCACACTTCTGTGAAATCAAACTGTCCACTTAGGAAGCAACACTGATTGACAATACATTTCACATGCTGTTGTGCAAATGGAATAGACAACAGGTGGAAATTATAGGCAATAAGCAAGACACCCCCAATAAAGGAGTGGTTCTGCAGGTGAAGACCACAGACCACTTCTCAGTTCCTATGCTTCCTGGCTGATGTTTTGGTCACTTTTGAATGCTGGCGGTGCTTTCACTCTAGTGGTAACATGAGACGGAGTCTACAACCCACACAAGTGGCTCAGGTAGTGCAGCTCATCCAGGATGGCACATCAATGCGAGCTGTGGCAAGAAGGTTTGCTGTGTCTGTCAGCGTAGTGTCCAGAGCATGGAGGCGCTACCAGGAGACAGGCCAGTACATCAGGAGACGTGGAGGAGGCCGTAGGAGGGCAACAACCCAGCAGCAGGACCGCTACCTCCGCCTTTGTGCAAGGAGGAGCAGGAGGAGCACTGCCAGAGCCCTGCAAAATGACCTCCAGCAGGCCACAAATGTGCATGTGTCTGCTCAAACGGTCAGAAACAGACTCCATGAGGGTGGTATGAGGGCCCGACGTCCACAGGTGGGGGTTGTGCTTACAGCCCAACACCGTGCAGGACGTTTGGCATTTGCCAGAGAACACCAAGATTGGCAAATTCGCCACTGGCGCCCTGTGCTCTTCACAGATGAAAGAAGGTTCACACTGAGCACGTGACAGACGTGACAGAGTCTGGAGACGCCGTGGAGAACCTTCTGCTGCCTGCAACATTCTCCAGCATGACCGGTTTGGCGGTGGGTCAGTCATGGTGTGGGGTGGCATTTCTTTGGGGGGCCGCACAGCCCTCCATGTGCTCGCCAGAGGTAGCCTGACTGCCATTAGGTACCGAAATGAGATCCTCAGACCCCTTGTGAGACCATATGCTGGTGCGGTTGGCCCTGGGTTCCTCCTAATGCAATACAATGCTAGACCTCATGTGGCTGGAGTGTGTCAGCAGTTCCTGCAAGAGGAAGGCATTGATGCTATGGACTGGCCCGCCCGTTCCCCAGACCTGAATCCAATTGAGCACATCTGGGACATCATGTCTCGCTCCATCCACCAACGCCCCGTTGCACCACAGACCGTCCAGGAGTTGGCGGATGCTTTAGTCCAGGTCTGAAAGGAGATCCCTCAGGAGACCATCCGCCACCTCATCAGGAGCATGCCCAGGCGTTGTAGGGAGGTCATACAGGCACGTGGAGGCCACACACACTACTGAGCCTCATTTTGACTTGTTTTAAGGACATTACATCAAAGTTGGATCAGCCTATAATGTGGTTTTCCACTTTAATTTTGAGTGTTACTCCAAATCCAGACCTCCGTGGGTTGATAAATTGGATTTCCATTGATTATTTTTGTGTGATTTTGTTGTCAGCACATTCAACTATGTAAAGAAAAAAGTATTTAATAAGATTATTTCTTTCATTCAGATCTAGGATGTGTTGTTTAAGTGTTCCCTTTATTTTTTTGAGCAGTGTACATTCAGTAGGTAATGACTTGTTGTGCCATGTAGTAGTGTAGCGAACTACAGAAGCTAACCTATACCCATAAAATATGGGTAAAGTGTGCAATAATTTAGTTTCTTTTTCGGCATCAGACCTGCCGGTAACGCTTTGACACCTAGAGTCATAACACTGACAGTCATAACCATGTCATAACTGCAGACATAACACCGTCATGACACATTTAGACCTGTTGTGCCATTTATTACATGTCTGGTTATGACACCTACGTAAGAGTGTCAAACCCACAAAACATTACATCATTATTATTTTTATTGACCATATTAAATTGTAATTGCGTACTAGTCAGACATGCACCTACCCCAAAGCTCAGTTGCTGATGACCGGGATGAATGCAGGAGCACATTTCAGGAGCTGACAAGACACCCTCTTTTTGACTGATGTCTGATAGAGGGCTTATATGATGGTCACAATGCTTCTTGACAGTGTCATAAAGTGTATTTTATTAGTCCAAGTGAAGTGACACAGGATGGTCAATATGCTTCATGAAAGTGTCATAAAGTTGATTTCCTAAAAGCTACTTAATTAAAACATGGAGAAAAAAACCCATCAAGAATTCATTACAAAAAAGGATTTAAGAAAAACTCAAATGAAAAGAAACTTCATGGCAGGGAGAAAACTAATTTGAATAAATGTGGGTTGACACCTATGGTGTCAGTAACAGCCACAAAGCAATGCAATATCTGTCACAACAGGTGTAAATATATTGGTCATGACTGTTGACCATATGACAAGTTATGTCAGCTGTTATGACCGTGTCATAAAGTGTTACGACACTGAGTGTCAAGTGTTTACACCCTCCATAATTCTCACTTGAAACATTGTAATAGGATAAATAACACATTTTAACATATGACCACAACGTGATCAGTCTTGCAATTTGTCGTCTATGACATTTCCCATTTTCTCATATGAACACACTAAATAATTTGGATGCAGTGAACTACCCAGCTGGCACATAACGTTCTGAGAACCATATGTTTCTTAGAGCTTGGTGAGAACATGGTGGTCCTATGGTTTATTTGCACACAACCTTCCCACAACTTTCTGGGAATGGTGCTGGATAGTTGCTTGGCTTTGGAACACTCAGCACATTTAAGGGACTCCACAAAAAAAAAGTCATTACTTTAATAGAACGTTCCCTAAAAGTTCAAACAAGGTTACATTTCATTTTTGGTAATGTTATAGGAACATTCTCCAACTGGTCTGACATTGGGAATGTTGTCAAATAGGTCAGAGAATGTTAAGAAACAACGTTGTGGAAATTTCAGTATAATGTTTCCTACAGGTTTCCTCATGGTTCTATGTGAAGTCATGTTCTCAAATTGTTCCAAGAACATTAAGAAAACTTCCAAATAAAAACTACAAGGAAACTTCAGTAACGTTTAGGGGTGTTGGCTGTGCTGACTAATTGGCCACACCTAATCCTAATGTGTGTTTGTTTCCTTTGAAATGGGGTTTGTTTGAATAGACAAATGAACAGCCTCATATGAGGTAAAAAAAAACATGGCATGCTAGCTCCATTCTGGTTGTGCAGTAGACTAATTCCATGGATAGGAAACAGAAGATCATAGATTTGAATCTCACTGACGCCGTGTCACAATAAAGAAATGTGTTTTACATGATTAATGCCTAAGCAAATTCATTTCCAAGGGTCCCATCTGTGCTTGGAATTAAAAACAGTTAAGTCAGCTATGTCTTGCTTAACTTCTTCCAGTGTGAAGTAATAGGTAGCATGGCAAACTAGATTTTTAGAGTAACGTCCCCAACACTGGTGTTTTGGATGTTTTCCAGACAAATCCACAGGAATCCCACATCTGCAGTTAAATCATCCATTGCCTCATGGAGCTCACGGAAGGTTGTACACAATCAACGCAAAAGGTCATATTTTCAACAAAACATTTATTGCTGGCATAATGCAACCATAGAAAACACCAGAAGGACCTGGTAACAACTGAAATGTACAAAGGGAGTACAGTACACACAAGTGTGGATGTCTTAATTCCACAGTTCCCTTTGTGTCCCCAGTCATACCAGTAGAGGCTCAGTGCAGGTAGAGGTGTTGCTGGAACCACAGCACCACATTGAGGAAGCAGTCAGCCTGAGTGTCCACACGAGCCAGTGAGTGGGCGTCCTCCGCAAACAAAAGCAACCTGCAAGGGCAAGCAGTTGTATTTATTAGCGGACAACGTAGGAAAACAAAAGCAAGCAATTTCTTATTGGACAAGTTCAGGTAGTCCCTCCCTGTTTCAGTTTGTTCTGCTTCCATTAGGTACCTAACAAATACGGCCCAGAGTTCACACAGGTCAACGAATCATCTAACAATGCTAAACTAGGACGGCGCTGCAGTGGATAGCTGCCGTCTTACCGGCTCCTGACCAAATTCTGCTATAGAACAGCAATCAAATTCTGCATCAGAACAGCAATCAAATTCTGCTATAGAACAGCAATCAAATTCTGCTATAGAACAGCAATCGCGAACCTCGATTCGGATAGAGATTTCTACTTCAACGAGTCGGCAGCTCTGGTCGTTTACCCCGGACCTGGCCCTGATCCCCGGGACTCGAAAGAGGAAGCAGCGGCGAAAGAGGCAAGCGAGGCGGCGTCATGATTAGGCTACGTCGGCGCGCATCTAGACCGCCATTGCCGTCTGTTTTGTGGGCGAACGTACAATCACTAGAGAACAAACTGTTGGCGACTATCCTATCAACAGGACCTGAAGAACTGCAATATCCTACATTTCAAGGAGTCTTGCCTGAACAAGGACAATACACCTCACTGGTAAGATCAGAAGGCAGCCTCGGGTAAGCTGAGAGGGGGAGGAGTGTCTCAACAGCTGGTGCACAAACTAATTTTAAGGAAGTCTCAAGTTTTTGGTCGCCTGAGTACGAATACCTCATAAGCTGCAGATCATAATATGTACCAAGAGCGTTTTCATCGACAGTAAGTCAAAAGTTTGGACACACCTACTCATTCAAGGGTTTTTCCTTATTTTTACTATTTTCTTCATTGTAGAATAATAGTGAAGACAACAAAAGTATGAAATAACACATATTGAATCATGTAACCAAAAAAGTGTTAAACAAATCAAAATATATTTTAACATTTGAGATTCTTCAGAGTAGCCACATTTTGCCTTGATAACAGCTTTGCACACTCTTGGCATTCTCTCAACCAGCTTCATGAGGTAGTCACCTGGTATACATTTCAATTAACAGGTGTGCCTTGTTAAAAGTTATTTGGGGGAATTTCTTTCCTTAATGCATTTGAGCCAAATTCTATAGTAAGTACTGTAGTGTTCTATAGTTATTTTTTTATGTGGGCAGGATGATGGATAATATAACAAGCGGTTGTCACCTGACGGGGGAGCCCCTGCTCTTCAGAGAGCGGTACAGCTCCAAACCTTGGTAAGGGGACACTCTCCTGTCTTTACCCCCCAGCATCAGGAGCACTGGGGCCTTGATCTGGACACAGACGGACGAAACCAAATGATATGCTTGTCTCTGACAGCTATAGGGGAGTGTGTTTGTATTTGTGTGCATGAACCTCAAACCTGAGGTGCGTAGGTGATGGGGGATTTCTGGAGCATGGTGGTGAGAGCCTCTGGGGTGGGCAGCTGGTCATAAGAGTACTGCAGCCCCACACTAGAGTAACGCCTAGGAAAGGTAGAGGGAGACACAGGACATCTATCCATCAACCAACCAATTAATCACATTGTATTTGCATAGTACTTGTATTTTTATTTATTTATTATTTTTACAGTATCTTAAATATGCAGTGCACACACTTTCCATCCCCCAACTAGTGCACTACAATTAGTGTTTTACAGTCTCATTTAGGACTCCCCAGTCCTATACACTGATACACAGAGACAGTGTCAAGTCTCACCAGTCCACGATGTCACTGGTTCCCAGTAAGGTGGCAGCGTTGATGACTGGGTTCCTGACGGCACACGCCTTGTAGAAGTCTGGGAACTGGCCAATCAGGTGGCAGGCCAGGAAGCCTCCGTGGGACCCACCCATCACCACCACTTTATCAGGGTCAAGGGTTAAGAGCTTCTCAGCAGTTTGGTCAGCAAGGGCAGTTAGCACAGCCCTCTGGGAATGATAGTTAGGAAGAGGTTAGTTGAACAAGGTGTGTTAGTAGTATTGAGTTAGAACAAAAATTAGCAACCTGACTGACACCCTGGGTTGAAACACTGTTGTAGTCATTTTCAGCTGAGAGCTCACTCGGTACCTGCACATCCTTGACGTCTTGGCTGCCGATGTTACCGGCCAGAGAGAGGATGCTGTCCTGGCCAAAGCCAGTGGAACCCCGGTAATTCACTACAAAACACAGAGCGAGAAACAATATTCTAACAGTGGATACCAGTGTGTGTGGGTATGAGCCAAGGAGGAAGTCCACTATCTTACCCATGAGTACAGCAAAGCCCAGTTTGACCAGGACTGCTGTAGTGACATTCCACTCCGCAAAGAACTGGGAGTGCGGCCCACCTGGGAAAGAACACAAGCTTCAGTGAGTCCTCCGTGATCTCTTTCATAGATCAGTTCCCATATACATAAAAGCATCTCAGAATAGGAGTGCCGATCTAGGATCAGTTTTTATACAAATTAAATATACAGCGAAGATTTGATCCTAGACCAGTGCTCCTACTACGAGACGCTTTATGAATACGGGCCCAGGAGCTAGATTCTCCAGAGGTTTCTCTCACCATGGACAAACACCACCAGAGGAACCTTGGTGCGTGACGGAAGGTGGTTTGTCGTAACCAGCAGGGCCCCGAAGTCTAGGCCAGCTGCATAAGAGACACACAACTTACTTCATTTTATTGTTCTCAAGGACATGCAGTTATGGCAACCAGACAAGTTGTAAACCACTATTGACTGACTCACAGTACTCTGGGTTCTCCTCCTGGGGTGTAGGGCTGACGTCCAGAACATTGACGATAGCACCAAGTAGACACGACTCGCCCAGATGGTCCCAGGACACCTCCCCCTCCCCCCCAGCCAACGGAAGAAAAGCCACTACCTGCAATGACAATGCATATATGACCAGTATGGGAGGGGGGGGGGGGGGGGGGTAACCTAAATGACCAGTATAGGGGGGGGTAACCTAAATGACCAGTATAGGGGGGGGGGGGGGGGGGGTAACCTAAATGACCAGTATAGGGGGGGGGGTAACCTAAATGACCAGTATAGGGGGGGGGGTAACCTAAATGACCAGTATAGGGGGGGGTAACCTAAATGACCAGTATAGGGGGGGGTGTAACCTAAATGACCAGTATAGGGGGGGGGGTAACCTAAATGACCAGTATAGGGGGGGGGGTAACCTAAATGACCAGTATAGGGGGGGGGGGTAACCTAAATGACCAGTATAGGGGGGGGGTAACCTAAATGACCAGTATAGGGGGGGGGGTAACCTAAATGACCAGTATAGGGGGGGGGGGGAACCTAAATGACCAGTATAGGGGGGGGGGGGGGGTAACCTAAATGACCAGTATAGGGGGGGGGGTAACCTAAATGACCAGTATAGGGGGGGGTAACCTAAATGACCAGTATAGGGGGGGGTGTAACCTAAATGACCAGTATAGGGGGGGGGGTAACCTAAATGACCAGTATAGGGGGGGTAACCTAAATGACCAGTATAGGGGGGGGGGGTAACCTAAATGACCAGTATAGGGGGGGGGTAACCTAAATGACCAGTATAGGGGGGGGGGTAACCTAAATGACCAGTATAGGGGGGGGGGGGGGGGTAACCTAAATGACCAGTATAGGGGGGGGGGGGGGTAACCTAAATGACCAGTATAGGGGGGGGGGGGTAACCTAAATGACCAGTATAGGGGGGGGGTAACCTAAATGACCAGTATGGGGGGGGGGTAACCTAAATGACCAGTATAGGGGGGGGGGGGTAACCTAAATGACCAGTATAGGGGGGGGGGGGGTAACCTAAATGACCAGTATAGGGGGGGGGGGGGGTAACCTAAATGATCAGTATAGGGGGGGGGTAACCTACATGTTTTCCACAAGCACATGGAGTTGCTAACTAAATATAAAAGTAGCCAGGTGGGATCGCCCGGGCCAGGTGGTTAATAATTTTCTGGGAAACAAGCTCTATTTTGGTGGCCTCCAATACCTTGATTCCATCCGAAATACTCAGCGAAATTATTGAATACTTTTGAGTTTACCTCCCAAATTTGATTTTTTGGTGGTATTGTTTAAAATTAAAATGACTGAAAATGGATGAATCTAGTGTATTGCTATTTTTGATTAAATATTGTCTTGGCTTAGACAATAAAGACTATTTTTTAATTAAGAAAAGAAACCGTAATTTTTTATCCAGTCTTCTCTTGAGATTAAAGAATTTTACTGTAAGATAAGAATTGCCACAATGTTTGTTCTTCAAATTAAGTAAATAAAATATAAATTAAGATAATTTGGTCTAAGTTACATTTTAAATCAAAGAAATTGTGTGACGAGCACTTCTTCAAATGTAAAAAATGGCTCTAAAATAGTATATATTTGAATAAATGACAATTCACAAGGAAAGTTGCAAACACTTATTGAAATTCTTCCACTAATTTAACTGTCGTCAGTTACGTCATTTATTGAAGAAAAAAAACACTTGTTTAATGACCTGACCCACAGATTTCTTCTTAATTAATCTTTTAAGAGTTTGTTGACTTCCACAGGCATAAAGTTCCCTTATAAGAGGCATTTTCTCAGCAATCTGCGATACAGGTATAATTGAAGAATGAAGCAGCAGTTGACTACTCCATTGTCAACACTTTGATTAAAATCAGTAGACATAGATCAACATATTTGAAAATAACATATGCATCATTAGCTTTGGAAATAAATCAATAAGTTCTCTTTCGGACCAGAGTGAGGCTATCGTTTCACTAGCCTACCTATTTTTCTGCAGTGAGGATTCACCATATTCATCGAACGTTATCATTTAACTGCAGTTAATCACCAACAAAACTACCACTATGCGAATGAAGCCAAATCAACTCTTACCGATGCGATTCGATAAACTGAGTGACTCGTCAGTAGCCTAACATCACTGTCTGTCAAGTCCTGATAAGAGTTCATATCGAAAATACAAACGAGATCTTTAGTTTACTTGTCCCGATGCGATATGGTTGTATGATTTATGAACGGCAAGGATATGAGATTGACTTTTTCAGTTAGACAACATTTATGAGCCAAGCTTGTTGTTCGTCAATCAAATCACAGCTCTGCCATACCAAGCAAAAGAGCAGTAAATGCTCATGGAGTGAAACTGGAAAAAAAGGACTTCAAAGTTGTTTTACTGTCGAGGCAAATGAATTGTAGGCAGATCATTGGAGATGTGGTTGTCTTACTAAGATGTCAGTTTTTTTATTAACATGGACATGATCTTTAACCCTAGACTGCAGTTACTGCCTTCTTGCTTGATACACCAAATGAAATGCGTTTCCATGATGATTTGGTTTAACACAAACTTGTGTTCCCTAGTTGCGCAGTGATTGGCTCAGTGTCCTGTCACTCATGGGGACATTATGTCAAGGCAAAATCTAAAAAGGTAGAGTTCCAAAACTCAAGCCCTTTGGGTGCCGTCATAGGCTGCATTCCAAACACTTAAGACACATCCTTTCTCCTCAGCCCTAAAATGAAGTGGACACTTCTGATGACGTTAT
Organism: Salmo trutta; assembly: GCF_901001165.1. Lineage (NCBI taxonomy): Eukaryota > Metazoa > Chordata > Actinopteri > Salmoniformes > Salmonidae > Salmo > Salmo trutta. The sequence goes on along the minus strand of NW_021822866.1, from coordinate 71,707 downwards.
GATTGCACGTCTACTTATATTAACTATATATTTATTCATGTATGATAGCTAGCAAATTAATTAGCTAACTAGCGTTAGCCTGCCTAGCTGGAACTTCTGAATGAACATTTATTTCTACAATTTCCAAAAGCTAACAAAACAAAAACATTTACTTTTTACAAGACGTGTTGGTGTATTAGCAGCACAATTTCTAACTTATTTACATTTGTTTTTACTTACACTGTTGACTCCATATTGACCTTGGGATTTTGGCTGACTTTTCTTAGCGGATGTACCATCATCGCAAATTGAATTATGGGGCATTTCAGGCCCCGAAGTGAACATAATTGCACACCCGCAAATTCCATTAAAAACGAGGGCTGAGGGGCTTACGTTGCAAACTTCCCTTGCTTGGCTAATCATTTGGACCGACAAATATGGCCACGGGGATTCCCCCAAGGGCATAAGGCGAGGGTAAGTGGACGAGGGTGTGTCTTTTATATGTTTGAAACGCAGCCATTGAGTTACATTAGAAGTGTCCATCCAAGAAGGCTCAAGGTCATTGGCCACAGATAAAATGACGTCAAATCACATTATATCTGCCGTAGCTTTGATTGGACTGATCATGTCAACGTCATACTTAGCTAGCAGTCATCATGAATTAAGTCGACAATCTACTGGCAAATCCTTGTCATATGAGAAATTATGATAAAACTTAGCGGTGCTCGTCGGCCATTGGACATAAACATTACACACCAAGTTGGAAATCGCTAATTCAACAATGAGTGGTTTGGAAGGAATCAGTGGCTAACTGCAAGCATTGCAAAGCAATTACTAGCCTGATATTCAGTGGGGTGGGTGTTTAAAAGGATAAACATTCAACACGATGGGCTAGAAAAGGTTGAATACATTGGCCATGCTGTCAATCCAGCGTTACTTCTGCAGCATTCAAAACAACTGGAAACTCGGAAATGGGAAATCTCAGACATGTTTGTTGAAGCAAGTCAGCCATATCAGCTATTATTTTTTAAAGGCAGTAAATGAGGCTGAATGAACGGTTTCGCTGCCAGACAAGGCTCCGCTGATAGCCAGGTGTAACAGTGGTAAGGATTCACTCTGTGGTGCTGAAAAGAAAGCTCTCTAGTTGGGACAGCTTTTAATGGCTGGTACGGAATTCATGTAACGTATCGAACACAAACACATGGAAACCACATGTTTGACTGTTCCATTCATTACAATGAGCCCGTCCTCCTATAGCTCCGGCCACCATCCTCCTCTGTGCTCTCTCCCTCCGTGTAAAGAAATGTGACTGCAAGCACAGTGTACACAACACACACACCCAGGAGGTACAGAGAGACCGTCAAACCAGCAGACCGTCAAACCAGCAGACTGTCCCTGTCGTCGGTCACTTTCTGACTGACACACGCTATGAGATGCATATCATTCATTTTAGTGGGAGAGGGCTCATGAACTTTTTTTTATGACTTGTGAATTGTAAAAAGTAGCATAGTTAATTTAAGTGGAAAAAGTACCCGGCTGAAAATTAGTGTAACCGGCTGTATAGTCGACAGCCGGCGCTAGTGGAACACACTGTAACCTCAATGCCCAGCCCTCTGTATAGGGGTAACCTCAATGCCCAGCCCTCTGTATAGGGGTAACCTCAATGCCCAGCCCTCTGTATAGGGGTAACCTCAATGCCCAGAGCGATATATGAATGACCACAATACTGTATTACCAGGCGTGGGGCCTCGTTCAGATGGGAACAGTGGACCACCATGAGGTCATTCTGGATGGTGAGCAGCTTCCAGCTCCCAAATTTCTCAGCTGAGTGGAGAGAGAAAGATTGAACGGTTTGCTACAGCTCGGACTAGTTTCAGTTGACGAAGCTGGAGATGAAAACCTAACAGACTAATAATCATATAAAGGAGAGCTTACGGGCAGACATGCGGGTTACTCTCCTAGTGGTCCTGTCCACTACAAAGAGGTCCTGGGAGAGAGGGACAGATGGGAAAGTGAGATCATGGAGTACAAAGTTGTGTCCGCTTGTGTGCATGTTCACACTATACCCTCCAGTTCCTCCGGGCACTACTGAAGACCACTCTCTGGCTGTCTGACGCCCAGCATCGAGGTGGCAAAGCCTCATACAGCCCAGCAAACTCATCTAGGGACAGACAAAAGGGGGGGGGCACAGGAACGGGGATTGATAGATAATGTCCGGGAAGGAAATGGGTGAGAACCAAGAGATGGAAAGTGCAGTAGGAAATGGGGTGCCATTCGATGTCAAGTTCAAAATGTTGCGTTAAAGTTATTCAAATTCTGTACCTTTCTTTGGCCTATTGACTACGTCCACCAGCACCGAGATCTTCCTTGTCTCCAGGTCATACTGTGGACAGAGAGAAGGTAAGGATATAACAGTATAACAGTGCAGAATACCACCAGCGAAGCATAAGCAGCACTCCCCACTGACCTCCAGACCATCCTTGCTTCTTTCTGATAAGGCGGTAACGGCTCCTTATTGAAGGGGCTGGGAGCAGGGGTCTGGAGGTAACGCTGAGGACTAGGGGCTAGGCTGGGAGCGGGGGTCGGGAGGTAACGCTGAGGACTAGGGGCTAGGCTGGGAGCGGGGGTCGGGAGGTAACGCTGAGGACTAGGCTGGGAGCGGGAGGTAACGCTGAGGACTAGGGGCTAGGCTGGGAGCAGGGGGTAACGCTGAGGACTAGGCTGGGAGCGGGGGTCGGGAGGTCACGCTGAGGACTAGGCTGGGAGCGGGGGTCGGGAGGTCACGCTGAGGACCAGGGGCTAGGCTGGGAGCAGGGGTCTGGAGGTCATGCTGAGGACTAGGCTGGGAGCGGGGGTCGGGAGGTAACGCTGAGGACTAGGCTGGGAGCGGGGGTCGGGAGGTAACGCTGAGGACTAGGGGCGGGGGTCGGGAGGTAACGCTGAGGACTAGGCTGGGAGCGGGAGGTAACGCTGAGGACAAGGCTGGGAGCGGGGGTCGGGAGGTCACGCTGAGGACTAGGCTGGGAGCGGGGGTCGGGAGGTAACGCTGAGGGCTAGGCTGGGAGGTAACGCTGAGGACGAGGCTGGGAGGTAACGCTGAGGACGAGGCTGGGAGGTAACGCTGAGGACGAGGCTGGGAGGTAACGCTGAGGACGAGGCTGGGAGGTAACGCTGAGGACGAGGCTGGGAGGTAACGCTGAGGACGAGGCTGGGAGGTAACGCTGAGGACGAGGCTGGGAGGTAACGCTGAGGACGAGGCTGGGAGGTCACGCTGAGGACGAGGCTGGGAGGTCACGCTGAGGACGAGGCTGGGAGGTCACGCTGAGGACGAGGCTGGGAGGTCACGCTGAGGACGAGGCTGGGAGGTCACGCTGAGGACGAGGCTGGGAGGTCACGCTGAGGACGAGGCTGGGAGGTAACGCTGAGGACGAGGCTGGGAGGTAACGCTGAGGACGAGGCTGGGAGGTAACGCTGAGGACGAGGCTGGGAGGTAACGCTGAGGACTAGGCTGGGAGGTAACGCTGAGGACTAGGCTGGGAGCGGGAGGTAACGCTGAGGACTAGGCTGGGAGCGGGGGTCGGGAGGTAACGCTGAGGGCTAGGCTGGGAGGTAACGCTGAGGACGAGGCTGGGAGGTAACGCTGAGGACCAGGCTGGGAGGTAACGCTGAGGACCAGGCTGGGAGGTAACGCTGAGGACCAGGCTGGGAGGTAACGCTGAGGACTAGGCTGGGAACGGGAGGTAACGCTGAGGACTAGGCTGGGAGCGGGAGGTAACGCTGAGGACTAGGCTGGGAGCGGGAGGTAACGCTGAGGACTAGGCTGGGAGCTAGGGTAACGCTGAGGACTAGGCTGGGAGCGGGGGTAACGCTGAGGACTAGGCTGGGAGCGGGGGTAACGCTGAGGACTAGGCTGGGAGCGGGGGTCTGGAGGTAACGCTGAGGACTAGGGGCTAGGCTGGGAGTGGGGGGGAGGGTCTGGACTGGGGTCTGGGAGTTGGGAGGCTGGAGGTCAGGCTGGGGACTCACCTGCTGCATGCTGAGACACTGGCTGTGGGGGCCAAACACCTGTCCCTCCAGGTACACCAGGTAGCGTCCATCAGGGCTCAGACGGGGGGACGAGACTGAGCTGGTGTCCCCAGACAGACACTCTGTGTAAGGAGAAACAAGGGGTTGCAGGTTGGAGGTTTGAGAGGAGGAAAGAGAAGCTTTGTTGTTAATTCGCTGTGAATTAACAAGTTGATTACCATGACAATGAACACAGGAAATACTCACCACAGTTTCCTTCCAGGTCCAGACAAAACAGAGCTGACCTGAAACCAGAAGCTCTCATTTTAGTCTTACTAAAATAACACATAAGGGCATATCTTGATCAGTCTATTACTCTGGAATATTGATTAGTGAGATGACGTAAACATAGTAGACTACACAGGCTGTTCCTTACCTCCTATTGGAGCAGAACCTCAGGCCCAGTCTGAAGGGCTCATGCCACCAGCCCACAAAAAACACAGACTCGCCATCATGGGCCCAGAGACCCTGTGTTAACCAGACAGACAATCAGCATGACAACAATTACTGTACATTTACATTTCATGGCATAACATGATATTACATAGAATTACATGACTATAAGACATGTCATGTGACTGGTGATCTTTACAGTGAAGTTGCAAATACCATACGATGCTCTGCTAATGCCTTTATTGGTGTGTGTGTGTGGGTGTGTGAGGCCCCGTTTGTGCTCACCTGGCCTGGGGACACGTGTGACGGGACACCCTGCAGCACTGTTACCGTGCCCTTGGCCACGTCGGCCACACACAGCACTGGGACACTTTTACTGGTCAAGCCTTCCCCCCAGTCCTCCCAGTACACACTCTTATCCTGATGCACAACAGGGGAAAGGAAGGGTGTTGAAGCCATGAAAAAAAGAATAGAAATAAACACTGGATCATGTTTACGCAACATAGCAGCCATCCTAAGAGTACTTCCAGAACCACCCGAGTGCCACTTTAAGGACTACATCCAACTGAATGTATGGCTAAACATACAAAGACAAGTAATAGAGGAGAAGTGATCAGGGTGTTTCTGATACCTTCTCAGAAGGGCCTTCCGAGGGCCCTGCTCTTGGCTCTCCAGCTGATGGGCTGGAGGCTGAAGCATATGACTCTCCTATAGACCTTTTCCCCTCAGCTACATACAGCAGCCTGCTCTCACATGTAGACCAGGCCAGGCAGCCAAACTGAGCTGCACACAAAGACAGACGGCGAACAAGAGACAAAGACAGACCGACATGGAGAGAGAGTGTGGCTGATGAATTCAAGCAAATGGCGCCGATTAGGTCCACAGTGGACAGGTCTAGCATCGGACAGAATACTCAGAGCACCATAGGCATTAAAACCACCCAGGAAAAGGCCTTACCATCCTCATACACTCTCCCATGTTTGTTGAGAGCTGAGAGATCGAGGATCTTTTTTAGACACCTGTCGCTCCATACCTGAAAATGAACAGACCCTATTAAAGTTAAAGCAAACAAATACGCACCGTATGGGGGTGGGTGAAGGAATTTAGCCAAATGATGACGGACACACCCAGACTACGCCATCCTTACCTCCAGGAACTGTTGTACCACAACCTGACCGCTGGTTACCCTGACAACCGCCTTCAGATCTCCAGACAGGGAATAGGAACTCAGAAATCTATTTGAGCAGGAAGGAAGAAAGCTTTGAAAATGGCAGCTCAGAGAAAGACCTCTCGCGTCTTTATTAAATACCTCCCCTATATAATCATCTTACACATTACGTCATCAACACCAGACACTGGGATGGAGAATGAGTGGTGGGGGAGTGTTAATGTGTCCGTCTGTCTACTTACTCGCCGTGTAAAAGGCTGCAGGGGCTTGGTGGTTGGATGTTTATGTCGGTCTCTTGTCTGTAGTTTTGAATCAGTGTCCACTGCTGGGCATAGTGCAGTCTGGCTCCCCGGACTGTCTCAGTCTGACTCCACTCTGATAGGCGCAGGTGAAGGAGAGGTTAATAACTAGGATTATTATTTTATTTTTTTCATCAATAGATTTAAAAAGTAATTTGAACTATTTTTTTCCCAACCAAACAAACATAATAGCATACGTGCAGTCAAAATGTTTTTTATGGGTACCAATTTGTCTGCTGTTCAGTGTTCTTTAGTGTGTGTGTGTGTGTGTGTGTGTGTGTGTGTGTGTGTGTGTGTGTGTGTGTGTGTGTGTGATGTATAGAGGGCTAATGCCCAAAAGCCTGTTAAAGCATGGGCAGCACCACTGAGGCCTTTGAGAATGATAGAGGCCTCTAGTGACCAAAAGGTAGCATTGAAGGCTTCCGCCATTTTAACGTCAGCAACTGGGTGGTACTTCACACTTAATTGGCTGATCCTGTTGGAGTCATGTTCATCCAGGTCATCAGGAGGGATCCGGCCAATCGTGAAGAAAATTGACTACTTCAAAATGGAGATAGCCTCAATGGTGAAGGCAAATGCTGTCATAGACGCTATTGTCACAGATAGAACAATGAGTCAGATATTTCCCTGGATGTATACATGTGAAGCATCCGGTTGGCGTTTCCACACACTACCAAATATGGTAGTGAGGAAGCCCAGCACTGGGAAAAGACGGAGCAAGATGGATTTTGGCCAAAATTATGCAAATATTCTCATCAATGAAACATTTGATCGCCATACAGTTTTCTGTTTCCAAAACTAGAATCTGTAACAAACAGTGGACTGCATTTTGTAGACTTTACCCTTTACCAAAAATTATGTTGTTTAGAAGGAGTGCAGGGGTGAATTGAGTTATTGCACACTCACAACAAAGTAGGCGTTCCTTAACGGAAATACGCTAATAAATACTAGAGCGAGCCAATAGGATCTTACTAGCTCGTGCTTGGCTCTGCCCACGTCCTTGCTCGTTCTGCCCACTATGATTAATTTGCTCAAATTGGAAATTACCCAAAAAAATGAGGGGAGTTTGCCCCACCAAGATTTACATGCTAAAAACCGCCAATGAGCATGAGAAAGTACAATTTCTGGCACATTAATTTATATTCGAAGTGGATTTCGACTCATCGTTACCGCATTATATGGGACGTGCAAATTGACTCACATAGACGATGAAGGAGCATCATGCTCTCTCAGAGGAGGCTGGTAGGAGGAACTACAGGAAGACGGGCTCATCGTAATGGCTGGTACGGAATTCATGTAACGTATCAAACACAAACACATGGAAACCACATGTTTGACTGTTCCATTCATTACAATGAGCCCGTCCTCCTATAGCTCCGGCCACCATCCTCCTCTGTGCTCTCTCCCTCCGTGTAAAGAAATGTGACTGCAAGCACAGTGTACACAACACACACACCCAGGAGGTACAGAGAGACTGTCAAGCCAGCAGACCGTCAAGCCAGCAGACCGTCAAGCCAGCAGACCGTCAAGCCAGCAGACCGTCAAGCCAGCAGACCATCCCTGTCGTCGGTCACTTTCGGACTGACACACACTATAAGATGCATATCATTCATTTTAGTGGGAGAGGGCTCGTGAACTTTTTTTCTGATTTATGAATTGTAAAAAAGTAGCATAGTTAAATTGAAGTGGAAAAAGTACCCGGCTGAAAATTTGTGTAACCGGCTGTACAGCCGACACTAATGGAAAACACTAACCTAAATGAGCACAGCGTTATATAGGCGTACCCTGAATGTCCAGAGCTCTGTAGAGTCGTAACCTGAATGTCCAGAGCTCTGTCGAGGCGTAACCTGAATGTCCAGAGCTCTGTAGAGGCGTAACCTGAATGTCCAGAGCTCTGTAGAGGCGTAACCTGAATGTCCAGAGCTCTGTAGAGGCGTAACCTGAATGTCCAGAGCTCTGTAGAGGCGTAACCTGAATGTCCAGAGCTCTGTAGAGGCGTAACCTGAATGTCCAGAGCTCTGTAGAGGCGTAACCTGAATGTCCAGAGCTCTGTAGAGGCGTAACCTGAATGTCCAGAGCTCTGTAGAGGCGTAACCTGAATGTCCAGAGCTCTGTAGAGGCGTAACCTGAATGTCCAGAGCTCTGTAGAGGCGTAACCTGAATGTCCAGAGCTCTGTAGAGGCGTAACCTGAATGTCCAGAGCTCTGTAGAGGCGTAACCTGAATGTCCAGAGCTCTGTAGAGGCGTAACCTGAATGTCCAGAGCTCTGTAGAGGCGTAACCTGAATGTCCAGAGCTCTGTAGAGGCGTAACCTGAATGTCCAGAGCTCTGTAGAGGCGTAACCTGAATGTCCAGAGCTCTGTAGAGGCGTAACCTGAATGTCCAGAGCTCTGTAGAGGCGTAACCTGAATGTCCAGAGCTCTGTAGAGGCGTAACCTGAATGTCCAGAGCTCTGTAGAGGCGTAACCTGAATGTCCAGAGCTCTGTAGAGGCGTAACCTGAATGTCCAGAGCTCTGTAGAGGCGTAACCTGAATGTCCAGAGCTCTGTAGAGGCGTAACCTGAATGTCCAGAGCTCTGTAGAGGCGTAACCTGAATGTCCAGAGCTCTGTAGAGGCGTAACCTGAATGTCCAGAGCTCTGTAGAGGAGTAACCTGAATGTCCAGAGCTCTGTAGAGGCGTAACCTGAATGTCCAGAGCTCTGTAGAGGAGTAACCTGAATGTCCAGAGCTCTGTAGAGGCGTAACCTGAATGTCCAGAGCTCTGTAGAGGCGTAACCTTAATGTCCAGAGCTCTGTAGAGGCGTAACCTGAATGTCCAGAGCTCTGTAGAGGCGTAACCTGAATGTCCAGAGCTCTGTAGAGGCGTAACCTGAATGACTAGAGTGGTGGAAATGACATGCTCTGGTCTATCTTGGGTTAGTTATAGAAATCTTTGCTATAATGGCACAGACACAAGATGAGTCCTCTATGTATCTCTATGGTAGCAGCAGAGACAGAGGAAGCGAGAAACCCCACACCCTAATTGTTTCTGGTTACATTAGTCAGTCATTGTAAATAAGAATTTGTTCTTAACTGATTTGCCAAGTTAAATAAAGGTTAAATAAAAAAATCTAAAAATACACCCTTTCAGTTTGTTATCCAACTCAGATGCAGATGAAAATTGACTACTTCAAAATGGTGATGGCCTCAGGCGCAACCTGTGGTTTCACAGACACCATAGTGGGACAGTTACAACGTTGCGATCTCTGTGTGTGTGTGTGTGTGCGTGTGCGTGTGCGTGTGTGTGTGTGTGTGTGTGTGTGTGCGCGCAGTGTCTCACCTGTACATAAAGTGAAACTCGTGCCGTTTAATAGTGCCATGTAGTCATTCGCCGTCACGAAGGCAGAAATAGGGGTGGGATACCCACTAATTTCGCGGTACAAAGTGCTGATAGCGTCGGGTTCCATTCGTGCCTAGGTGCAGTAGCGTTAGTTAGACATGCAGCTAGAAACTGTTTTTGGGAACACTTTTACAGTGCATTAGCTAGCTAACTAATCACTTTCATCGATTACAGGTGATAATAAAGCCATGTGACTGCATGCGTTCAACAAACGAACATTATGTATCAGCTTCATTTTAACGGTTAGATAGACGAATGTTAAGATAAACGTAGATGGAACACAAATGTCCATTTTGAGCTAAAGTGGTACTTCTAAATCTGTGAAAAAAAGAACAATAGTTGTCTTTTACCAGGAACTCCATGTCTACACGACGGCCGATACCATTTCATACAGGGGCTGATGGAAGAGACCAAACGCAAGGCGGCAGCAGCAACACATTTTGTAGGATTCACAAAGGAAGTGATTAATGGCGCCTTGGGATTTCACCCCAACTCTGACGTCATCCCATTGAAGTTGAAATTTAAAACGATCGGGAGGTCCAAAGAATCCCAGATAGCACTAACCATTGAAAAAAATAAATAAACATCTCCTGCCCCATCCAATCCCACCATTTGAATCCCAAAGATAATTCGTAAAAATCCAAATAACTTCAGAGATCTTCATTGTAAAGGGTTTAAACTGTTTCCCATGCTTGTTCAAGGAACCATAAACAATTAATGAACACACACCTGTGGAACGGTTGTTAAGACACTAACAGCTTACAGACGGTAGGCAATTAAGGTCTTAGTTATGAAAACTTAGGACACTAAAGAGGCTTGTCTACTGACTCTGGAAAAACACCAGAAGAAAGATGCCCAGGGTCCCTGCTCATCTGCGTGAATGTGCCTTACGCATGCTGCAAGGAGGCCTGAGGACTGCAGATGTGGCCAGGGCAATAAATTGCAATGTCCGTACTGTGAGACGCCTAAGACAGCGCTTACAGGGAGACCGGACGGACGGCTGATCGTCCTCGCAGTGGAAGACCACGTGTAACAATACCTGCACAGGATCGGTACATCCGAACATCACACCTGCGGGACAGGTACAGGATGGCAACAACAGCCTGAGTTACACCAGGAATGCACAATCCCTCCATCAGTGCTCAGACCGTCCACAATAGGCTGAGAGGCTGGACTGAGGGCTAGTGGGCGGGGTTATATCCTTCCTGTTTGGCCCTGTCCGGGGGTATCATCGGATGGGGCCACAGTGTCTTCTGATCCCTCCTGTCTCAACCTCCAGTATTTATGCTGCAGTAGTTTATGTGTCGGGGGGCTAGGGTCAGTCTGTTACATCTGGAGTATTTCTCTTGTCTTATCCGGTGTCCTGTGTGAATTTAAATATGCTCTCTCTAATTCTCTCTTTCTCTCTTTCTTTCTTTCTCTTGGAGGACCTGAGCCCTAGGACCATGCCTCAGGACTACCTGGCATGATGACTCCTTGCTGTCCCCAGTCCACCTGGCCGTGCTGCTGCTCCAGTTTCAACTGTTCTGCCTGCGGCTATGGAACCCTGACCTGTTCACCGGACGTGCTTGTTGCACCCTCGACAACTACTATGATTATTATTATTTGACCATGCTGGTCATTTATGAACATTTTAACATCTTGACCATGTTCTGTTATAATATCCACCTGGCACAGCCAGAAGAGGAATGGCCACCCCTCATAGCCTGGTTCCTCTCTAGGTTTCTTCCTAGGTTTTGGCCTTTCTAGGGAGTTTTTCCTAGGGAGTTTTTCCTAGCCACCGTGCTTCTTTCACATGCATTGCTTGCTGTTTGGGGTTTTAGGCTGGGTTTCTGTACAGCACTTTGAGATATCAGCTGATGTACGAAGGGCTATATAAATACATTTGATTTGAATTTGATTGTAGGCCTGTTGTAAGGCAGGTCCTCACCAGACATCACCGGCAACAACGTCGCCTATGGGCACAAACCCACTGTTGCTAGACCAGACAGGACTGGCAAAAAGTGCTCTCACACGAGTCGCGGTTTTGTCTCACCAGGGGTGATGGTCGGATTCGCGTTTATCTTCAAAGGAATGAACGCTACACCAAGGCCTGTACTCTGGAGCGGGATCAATTTGGAGGTGGAGGGTCCATCATGGTCTGGGTCGGTGTGTCACAGCATCATCGGACTGAGCTTGTCGTCATTGCAGGCAATCTCAACGCTGTGCGTTACAGGGAAGACCTCCTCCCTCATGTGGTACCCTTCCTTGCAGGCTCATCCTGACATGACCCTCCATCATGACAATGCCACCAGCCATACTGCTCGTTCTGTGCGTGATTTCCTGCAAGACAGGAATGTCAGTGTTCTGCCATGGCCAGCGAAGAGCCCGGATCTCAATCCCATTGAGCCTGTCTGGGACCTGTTGGATCAGAGGGTGAGGGCGAGAGCCATTCCCCCCCCCCCCCCTAGAAATGTCTGGGAACTTGCAGGTGCCTTGGTGGAAGAGTGGGGTAACATCTCACAGCAAGAACTGGCAAAGTCCATGAGAAGATGCACTGCAGTACTTAATACAGCTGGTGGCCACACCAGATACTGTTACTTTTGACCCCCCCTTTGTTCAGGGTCACATTCAATCTGTTAAGTCACATTTGTGGAACTTGTTGAGTTTGTCTCAATTGCTGAATCTTGTGTTCATACAAATATTTACACATGTTAAGTTCGCTGAAAATAAACGCAGTTGACAGTGAGAGGACGTTTCTTTTTTTGCTGAGTTTAATTGGTACCTTCTCATGCATTGCCTTTGGTATCTGCATTACAATGTCAACATTCAAATATGTTTTTTAAACCCACTTAAGGAAAATAATGAACAGATACAGCCTTGGTGTGAGTGTTTATTACATTTCATTTATCCATAATCAATTAATATGCCTAACCCTTTGGGTTATTACATAGCATTGCTTGTCAAAATACATCTCCATTGTTCAATGCACTCCTTGAATACCTACATATGCATTTGTATATTCACATATGCATTATTATGCACAACCAACCTGCATAAAAATATACATGACAAATGACACCTTAATTCTCTTAGTCCTTTTCCCATATTTGAAGTCTAAAAATAACTTAATTTAAAAACCATACTGTTCTCCCACTTTCAATAAATTAGAAAGTAAAATACATTACCAAAAATGGTTTAGATGATCTTCCAAAATATTAATTAAAAAAAAGGTACAATAAACTACCTTTTTGTTTTATTTTCAGGCATCTCATAGGTCAGTTTTATTGTGGTGTTAAATAAAATAAAAACACGCGTTTGCATTGTCTGCAAAGTCCCTGGTTTGGCAGCAGCCACTGGGTCCTGTGAGACGACGGGCACGGAGCAGGATGACAATTTGGGCCAGGGGGCTGTACAGGAGGGTGCAACGTCACAGAAGGTTCACTATAGAAATGTACTGTGTAAAACAGATAGGATTGTCTGCCATTTTGAATAGGAAATCATGTCAGCTCTGTTTAGTACATTGGTCTCCAACATTCCAGACCTTTTGCTTCAATGAATACACCCCAGTCTTCTTCTCCTCGGTCTTCGTCCTATATGGCTACGGCACGTTCCATCAATTCCTCACATCACATCTGCTCTCTTGTCCCTCACTTTGTTCCTTAGTTTAGTCCTGGCTTTGAATGCCGCTGAGTTGAACAGATGCTGTGAGAGGAAAATAAATCAACAGGTTAGACTTACACCCTTCAAAATAGAGAATGACAATATGGAGGGCAGTCTTGTGAAGACTTGGCAAACTCATAACATTTCATGGTACTGCTAAATCAAAACGGACCAGTACATTTTGTTTAACCGACATGCATTTACACTGAACAAAAATAAACGCAACATGTAAAATGTTGGTCCCATGTTTCATGAGCTGAAATAAAAAATCCCAGACATTTTCCATTTGCACAAAAAGCTTATTTCTCTCAAATTCTGTGCAATTTATTATTATTTTTTTACATCCCTGTTAGTGAGCCCTTCTCCTTTGCAGAAATAATCTTTCTACCTGACCGGTGTGGCATATAAAGAAACTGATTAAACAGCATGATCATTACGCAGGTGCACCTTGTGCTAGGGACAATAAAAGGCCACTTTAACCTGTTGGGGCTAGGGGGCAGTATTTGCACGGCCGGATAAAAAACGTACCCGATTTAAACTGGTTACTACTCTTGCCCAGAAACGAGAATATGCATATAATTAGTAGATTTGGATAGAAAACTCTAAAGTTTCTAAAACTGTTTGAATGGTGTCTGTGAGTATAACAGAACTCATATGGCAGGCCAAAACCTGAGAAGATTCCATACAGGAAGTGCCCTGTCTGACAATTTGTTCTCCTTCTGTGGCATCTCTATCAAAAATACAGCATCTCTGCTGTAACGAGACATTTTCTAAGGCTTCCATTGGCTCTCAGAAGGCACCAGAAAGTGTAATGGGGTGTCTGCAGTCTCTGGGCGAAGTACAGCAGCTCTGTTTGTGAGTGGTCAGGCTGGGAACAGTGAGACTGAGAAGCGGGTTCATGAGAATTCTCAATTTTTTTCTTTCAGCCTTTGAATGAATACAACGTCACCCGGTTGGAATATTATCGCTATTTTACGAGAAAAATAGCATAAACATTGATTTTAAACAGCGTTTGACATGCTTCTAAGTACGGTAATGGAATATTTTGCTTTTTTTTGTCACGAAATGTGCTCGCGCATCACCCTTCGGATACTGACCTGAACGCACGAACAAAACGGAGCTATTTGAATATAACTATGGATTATTTGGAACAAAAACAACACTTGTTGAAGTAGAAGTCCTGGGAGTGCATTCTGACGAAGAACAGCAAAGGTAATCCAATTTTTCTTATAGTAAATCTGAGTTTGGTGAGGGCCAAACTTGGTGGGTGTCAAATTAGCTAGCCGTGATGGCCGGGCTATGTACTCAGGATATTGCAAAATGTGCTTTCGCCGAAAAGCTATTTTAAAATCTGACACCGCGATTGCATAAAGGAGTTCTGTATCTATAATTCTTAAAATAATTATGTATTTTGTGAACTTTAATCGTGAGTAATTTAGTAAATTCACTGGAAGTTTGCGATGGGTATGCTAGTTCTGAACATCACATGCTAATGTAAAAAGCTGTTTTTTGATATAAATATGAACTTGATTGAACAAAACATGCATGTATTGTATAACATAATGTCCTAGGAGTGTCATCTAATGAAGATCAAAGGTTAGTGCTGCATTTAGCTGTGGTTTTGGTTTTTGTGACATATATGCTTGCTTTGAAAATGGCTGTGATTATTTTTGGCAGGGTACTCTCCTGACATAATCTAATGTTTTGCTTTCGCTGTAAAGCCTTTTTGAAATCGGACAATGTGGTTAGATTAACGAGAGTCTTGTCTTTAAAATGGTGTAAAATAGTCAAATGTTTGAGAAATTGAAGTTATAGCATTTTTGAGGTATTTGTATTTCGCGCCACGCGATTCCACTGGCTGTTGACTAGGTGGGACGCAAACTGTTTTAGAGAATTTAGCAGTACGTCCGACCGGCCTCACAACTGCAGAGCACGTGTAACCACGCCAGCCCAGGGCGTCTTCATGTAGTGGATCGTCAATGAGGGGCTGCTAAGGAGTATTTCTGTCTGTAATAAAGTTATTTTGTGGGGAAAAACTCATTCTGATTGGCTAAGCCTGGCTCCCCAAAGGGTGGGCCTATGCCCTCCAAGGCCCACCCACTTGGCTGCACCCCTGCCCAGTCATGCGAAATCCATAGATTAGAGCCTAATGAAATGATTTTAATTGATTGATTTTCCTTATATGAACTGTAACTCAGTAAAATGTTTGAAATTGTTGCATGCTAAGTTGATATTTTTGTTCAGTATAATTAGACAGTGGAGATCTCACATGAAATGCACCATATGGTTGTTGAACAGGTTAAGTGGGTATTTGTCAGTGGTCGTGGTTTCATGACGAGGGGTTATGTGCCGGTGGGAGGTGTGTTTGGAGACAGTCATAGGCCATGGGGGTCACCTTCTCGAAACGAGAGATCTTGCTGGATTTGACAGACGAGTCCAGTATCAGGGGGGGTCCCAGGCCAAATATGTCCCTCAGCAGCGGGTTATACTAGAGAGACAAGACCAGGCACACCATTTAAAAACTAGCCATTTCCAACGGATAATTAAGAGGCAAGCAAGCATCACAAACCTTCCAGAAAGATTTGATTAGAACATGCTGGTTGCAGAGATAGTCTCTTTATAGCATAGATATCAACTATATCCTACCAACACAGTTATAGACCTAGATGTTTGTTCAAACCTGAAGATGGTGTCTCACTCCAGACTCCAGCACCTCTTTGAAGGCGTCGTAGACCCTCCTGCGCATCCAGCTGTCGATGTAGATGCCCTCCACACCAAAGCGGATCTTCTCCTCGGAGAAGTCCTCGTTCTGCACGACATCGGGCAAAAAAGTCAATCAAAATCAACATTCCATATTTCTCTCAGTGACTGACCAACGGTCTCCAGTTACAGTGACTGGTCTGGTGTCATTTAAAAACCCTCGAGCAACGTTAGAACCTTGCACCGGTTAATGTTCAGGGTGAATCGTGGTTCCTCACCTCTATGTAATGTAGCACCTCTCTGAATATGGTGCGCTGTTTCCTCCTGTCGTTCTTGGCACGGTGCTTGTTCCCGTCGGTGGCCTGGCCCTTCAGGCACTCACACAGCGTGTCGCTGTCTTCAAACTCAAATTCCTACATAGAAAAACAAGGATCAGCAGGGATATTTCCCCCACTTCCTCTCCATGGGCTCTGCATTGCCTCCATATCGTGTTTGAGCTGCCGAGCGAGTACAACCAGGGCCTGTATTTACAAAGTGTCTGAGAACGTCGGTGCTGATCTCGGATCAGGTCCCCCCCATGTCCATGTAATCATATTCATTGTGGTCTAGAAGGCAAAACGGATCCTAAATCAGCACTCCTACTCATATGCTTGATACATACAGCCCCTGGTTGTTCATTAGGCAAAACATACCCTGTCTATATCTCTTCCCAGTTCAACAAGCAAGGCTATGGTCTCCCCCACAGCTATCCTGTAGTTCACGTCGCTGCTCTCCAGGCAGGCCTGTAGCTTGGGTAGATGTCTGAGCACAAGAGGAGACCGAGGACGTGAGCTGAGCAACGTGGCAGGTTATATATTCAGATCCCGGTTGTGTCTCATATAGCACCCTATTCCCCATGTAGTGGCCATACAGTACACTTCTTTAGTCAAATATGCAGTACAGGACTACGGCACTAAATGGGGAACGGGGGTGTCATTTAAGACGCAGCCCCTGTGTGTCTGTGTGTGTCACTCACAGGTCCAGCAGCACATTAAGGCGGGAGGCGGGGCAGAGGGTGACGAGCAGGGCCCAGGCATGCAGGGCGGCGCTGTGGAGCCCTGGGGCACCGGCATTGGGGGTGGGCAGGGTGCCCTCGCGGTTGGGGTACGACATGGTGAATACACTCTCCAGGTGACTCATGGATTTCACCAAGTCCTGCCACAGAGGGAAAATGGAAAAAATAATGACAGAGACAAAAAGCGAGAGAGAAAGAGTTAACCATGCATTCAGATTCAATTTCTGGATCTTGATTTTCCATACTATTTTCAATACTGATTTTCTCTTTTCCAGCTACAGAGAAATAGAATGAAAAGGATTTCTAGAGAACCTCACCTCTCCGTCTTCCGCAGCAGAAACGTAGCAGCACATACCCAGCGCTCGGGCACACTGCAAGAGGGATGAACAACTTAAAAACGGCGACTTACAAGAATGCACTCTTAGTGGAAAAACTGCCGTCGACAACAGGAGTGTGACGAAGGCCAATGGTGACACTCACGCTCTGGCGGGCGGACACACTGGCACAGCCGTCAATCATGATGGCGCTGAGGACGGGCCGGAGGATCTTGAAACCCTCCTCACCCTCGTCCCCCCCGCCGAGCTGCACGCACAGCTGGGCGCACACTGTGGCCGCTGCAGCCTGCTCCTCTCCACCACCTGAGAGAGAAGAAAGGAGAGAAGGGACAGAAACAGAGTAGAGGGATGGAAAAGGGTGGAGGGGTAAGATCCCTTTTTACAAGCTCGACAAGAGAAGTCAGGCTATCGCGGGACTTGGTCAATCAGAAGATCAACTGAATTCGTAGAGCCTAAATTCAGACTCGATGAAAGGTCCATTCTGGATAGAAATAGTTACATTTCAAGCCAAATAAAGGTACTGTAGAGTAATAGTCTAAGTCCTAATCATCTTTTCAAGTTTTGACTCAGGCCAGCGCCACCTAAAGTGATGTACGTTTGACTACATTTACCACCGTAATTCATAGACCCCAACCCACACACAGTGCTGTGGCGTCTCACCCTTGCGCAGGCTCCTCTCCAAGCAGTCGCTGACTGTGAGGCGTCTCTCTATCAGGAAGTCATAGAGCAGCTTGGAGGAAAAGGCCCCTCCCAGAGAATCTAGGGCTGCCAGGCGCGTCTTTGCACTGAGAGGGACGGGAGGAAGGGCCACGTCAGTACGTCTCTACACAGCTCTGCCTAACGCTGTCGTTACGAGAGGACAACTCTTACACCGTTGTTGAAGTATTCGCACCACTTGAGTTTTTACAGAGTGGGATTAGAGTGGACTTGTCATTTGTTTTTTGTCAACGATCTACACAAAATACTCTCTCAATGGAAAATGTGCAAAATCAAATAAAATCTACATATCATGAAAAATAAAACACTAATATATCTTGATTAGATTAGTATGCAGTCAATACATGTTAGAATCACCTTTGGCAGTGATTATAGCTGTGTCTTTCTGGGTAAGTCTAAGAGCTTTGCACACTTGGATTGTACAATATTTGCACATTAGCTTTAAAATTCTTTAAGCTCTCAAGTTGTTTGTTGATCATGCTAGACCGCCATTTTCAAGTCTTGCCATCGATTTTCAAGCAGATTTAAGTCCAAACTGTAACTAGGCCACTCAAAAACATTCAATGTTGTCTTGGTAAGCAACTCCAGTGTACATTTGGCCTTGTGTCTTAGGTTACTGTCCTGTGGAAGGGTGAATTTGACTCCTGGTGTCTGTTGGAAAGCAACAAACCAGGTTTTCCTCTAGAATTTTGCCTGTGCCTAGCTCCATACCCATAACACCATGCAGCCACCACCATGCTGATGTGTTGTGTTGTGTTTGCCCCAAACATAATGCTTTATGTGCAGGACAAAGTCAATTTCCGTGCTACATTTTTTGCAGTTTGACTTTAGTGTCTTATTGCAAACAGGATGCATGTTTTGTAATATTTTTTATTCTGTACAGGCTTCCTTCTTTTCACTCTGTCAATTAGGTTAGTATTGTGGAGTAACTACAATGTTCTTGATCCATCCTCAGTTTTCTCCTATCATAGCCATTTAACTGTTTTAAAGTCACCATTGGCCTCATGGTGAAATCCCTGAGAGGTTTCCTTCCTCTCCGGCAACTGAGTTAGGAAGAACACCTGTATCTTTGTAGTGAATGGCTATACAGTCAGACTGGTCTCTCTACTACCGCATGGCAAGCGGTACCGGAGTGCCAAGTCTAGGACAAAAAGGCTTCTCAACAGTTTTTACCCCCAAGCCATAAGACTCCTGAACAGGTAACCAAATGGTTACCCAGACTATTTGCATTGTGTAAACATAATTCCACTTTGACATTACGGGATATTATTGTGTGTAGGCCAATGGCAAACAATGTAAATTAAATCAATTTTCGAATTCAGGCTTTAACGACAAAACGTGGAAAAAGTCAAGAGGTTTGAATACTTTCTGAAGACACCCCATGTTCCTAATGTCCATTTAGGAAAGTACTAGCAACATCGGTGGCTTTCCTTTTTTGTGCAGTTAGAATGTGTACAATAAGTCCTTTCATAAAAACATTTGAAATCCTGTGAGACGCACCTTTTGTCCATCAGGTTATCTATGCATTGTTTCAGCTTGTCCTCTGTCTCCTCCTGGGCAGTCTGTTCATCTACTGGTTCACCACCTCCCCCTGTGGTGGACAAGATAATGATGATGCTGTGTGTGTGTGTGTGTGTGTGTGTGTGTGTGTGTGTGTGTGTGTGTGTGTGTGTGTGTGTGTGTGTGTGTGTGTGTGTGTGTGTGCGCACCCACCAGTGGCCTCGTCCACGACTGAAGCGCTCTCGCTGGCGCTGCTGTAGTGACTGAGCACGTCAGACGCCAGCTCATCATCACTGGCACCTGACTCGCCCTTTACCCCATTCCTCCCGCCTACGAGAACGAGAGAAGGAATTGAGGACAGAGAGGAGAGGAAGTGAGAGCAGGACAGAGGGACCAGAGGGGAGGGGGGGGGGAGAGAAGAAGAGTGAGCTCGAAGTGAACCTTGTCTCTGTCTGTGGCTTAGCTGTTGGTGTCCGTCAGTAATGATATCCCAGGAACCGCTCCTTATAGAGAGCAGGGTCTATTCTGCCCACGGTGCTGACACGAGCACATCCACGTAGCTAAACTGGAAATGCTGTTCGTGTTGTTCTTGCGCCCAAGAAAGCGAAGGAAACTGAACTAAATGACTATCGCCCCGCACCACTCAGGTCTGTTACTATGAAGTGCTTTGAGAGGCGAGTTAGAGACCATATCACCTCCTTACACCCTTAAACCTTTTCAGCTTGATACCCAAATTAGAAACTAACCGTCCATCCGTGTCCCAAATCGTCCTCCATAGGCCCAAACTAAGAAATAATTGTG
This sequence comes from Salmo trutta, assembly GCF_901001165.1. NCBI lineage: Eukaryota > Metazoa > Chordata > Actinopteri > Salmoniformes > Salmonidae > Salmo > Salmo trutta. Next base: position 51,674 of record NW_021822866.1, on the reverse strand, counting down.
TGATTATAGATGTATTCTCATAACTCGTGACCCACCTCTAACATGCCCAGGGCTCACTTTGATTCCCGAACCATAGTTTATGAAATCGCCAGTGCACTGCACACTGCCCTATCCCACTTGGACAAGAGAAATACCTATGTAAGAATGCTGTTCATCGACTACAGCTCGGCCTTCAACACCACAGTACCCTCTAAACTCATCACTACGCTCAGGGCCATGGGTCAGAACCCGTCCCTGTGTAACTGGGTCCTGAACTTCCTGACGGTCCGACACCAAGTGGTGAAGGTAGGCAACCACACCGATCCCCAACACAGAGGCCCCACAAGGGTGGCGTGTTCAGCCCCCCTCCTGTACACCTATGACCGCGCACTTCTCAAACAAAATCATCAAGTTTGCTGACGACAACCGTGGTAGGCCTGGTTACCGTCAACGATGAGGAGACCGCCTATAGGGCGTAGATGAGAGCCCTGGCAGACCGGTGGAAGGAAAATAACCTCAGCCTCAACAAAATGAAGGATTGTGGACTACAGGAGACAGTAGAAAGCAAGCCCCCCATCCACATCGACGGGGCCGCAGCGGAGAGGGTCAAAAGCGTCAAGTTTCTCGGTGTGCTTATCACTAACAACCTGAAAACGGTCCCTTCACACAGTGTGGTGAAGAAGGGCCAACAGCGCCTCTTCAAACTCAGGAGGCTGAAGACTTGGCTCGGGCCCTAAGACCCTCACAAACTTCTACAGATGCACAATTGAGAGCATCCTGTCAGCCTGTATCACCGCCTGGTACGGCAATTGCACCATCCGCAACCGCAGGGGCTCCCCAAAGGGTGGTACGGTCAGCCCGACGCGTCACCGGAGGCACACTGCCTGCCCTCCAAGAAGATCAAAGGACCTCAGCTACCGAGCAAAGGCCTTTTCACCCCGCTACCATCTAGACGGCGGAGACAGAGCCGGGACCGAGTGACTGAGAAGCAGCTTCCATCTCCAGACCATCAGGCTGTTAAGCAGTCAACACTTGCAGCCCTCCGCCCAGTACCCTGCCCTGAAGCTTGAGACAACTGCCCTATGTACATACAGTCACGGAACACTGCTCGCTTAAATGTTTGACATACTACACTCTAGTCATGCCTCATCATATGTAACTTTGAATTTTTCGGGATTATGTGTATTGTTTTTGTTGTCGCTAGGTATTACTGCATTGTTGGATCTGGAAGCACAAGGATTTCGCTGCACCTGCGATAACATCTGCAAATCTGTGAATGCAATAAATGAATAACCTTTGATTTGATTCGACTGGCACTGCACTGGCACATAACCATACCAACGTACAGTATGACGTACAGCACGTCGTACCATACATAACCATAACAACGTACAGTATGACGTACAGCACGTCGTACCATACATAACCATAACAACGTACAGTATGACGTACAGCACGTCGTACCATACATAACCATAACAACGTACAGTATGACGTACAGCACGCCGTACCATACATAACCATAACAACGTACAGTATGACGTACAGCACGTCGTACCATACATAACCATAACGTACAGTATGACGTACAGCACGTCGTACCATACAGTATGACGTACAGCACGTCGTACCATACAGTATGACGTACAGCACGTCGTACCATACATAACCATAACAACATACAGTATGACGTACAGCACGTCGTACCATACATAACCATAACAACGTACAGTATGACGTACAGCACGTCGTACCATACAGTATGACGTACAGCACGTCGTACCATACATAACCATAACAACATACAGTATGACGTACAGCACGTCGTACCATACATAACACCCACACCTACTCGTAATTACTATCATTGTCGCACAAGAGGAACGAAAAACATTCCGCATATGCATTTTGTTTTCTCCATCCACCGTTTCCTCACGCATAACCAATCTCTGTAATAATTTCCACAACGCTCCATGCGCGAGAAATGCATAAGTCCAGCACAGCAGTTGTAACTCCGGAGACCTTCTCCCCTACCTCACCTTGCTCATCAACTCATCCTTGACCGCTGGCTACGTCCCTCCCGTCTTCAAGAGAGCGAGAGTTGCACCCCTTCTGAAAAAACCTACACTCGATCCCTCCCATGTCAACAACTACAGACCAGTATCCCTTCTTTCTTTTCTCTCCAAAACTCTTGAACGTGCCGTCCTTGGCCAGCTCTCCTGCTATCTCTCTCAGAATGACCTTCTTGATCCTAATCAGTCAGGTTTCAAGACTGAGCATTCAACTGAGACTGCTCTTCTCTGTGTCACGGAGGCTCTCCGCACTGCTAAAGCTAACTCTCTCTCCTCTGCTCTCATCCTTCTAGACCTATCTGCTGCCTTTGATACTGTGAACCATCAGATCCTCCTCTCCACCCTCTCCGAGTTGGGCATCTCCGGCGCGGCCCACGCTTGGATTGCGTCCTACCTGACAGGTCGCTCCTACCAGGTGGCGTGGCGAGAATCTGTCTCCGCACCACGCGCTCTCACCACTGGTGTCCCCCAGGGCTCTGTTCTAGGCCCTCTCCTATTCTCACTATACACCAAGTCACTTGGCTCTGTCATATCCTCACATGGTCTCTCCTATCATTGCTATGCAGACGACACACAATTAATCTTCTCCTTTCCCCCTTCTGATAACCAGGCGGCGAATCGCATCTCTGCATGTCTGGCAGACATATCAGTGTGGATGACGGATCACCACCTCAAGCTGAACCTCGGCAAGACGGAGCTGCTCCTCCTCCCGGGGAAGGACTGCCCGTTCCATGATCTCGCCATCACGGTTGACAACTCCCTTGTGTCCTCCTCCCAGAGTGCTAAGAACCTTGGCGTGATCCTGGACAACACCCTGCCGTTCTCCACTAACATCAAGGCGGTGACCCGATCCTGTAGGTTCATGCTCTACAACATTCGCAGAGTACGACCCTGCCTCACACAGGAAGCGACGCAGGTCCTAATCCAGGCACTTGTCATCTCCCGTCTGGATTACTGCAACTCGCTGTTGGCTGGGCTCCCTGCCTGTGCCATTAAAACCCTACAACTCATCCAGAACGCCGCAGCCCGTCTGGTGTTCAACCTTCCCAAGTTCTCTCACGTCACCCCGCTCCTCCACTCTCTCCACTGGCTTCCAGTTGAAGCTCGCATCCGCTACAAGACCATGCTGCTTGCCTACGGAGCTGTGAGGGGAACGGCACCTCCGTACCTTCAGGCTCTGATCAGGCCCTACACCCAAACAAGGGCACTGCGTTCATCCACCTCTGGCCTGCTCGCCTCCCTACCTCTGAGGAAGTACAGTTCCCGCTCAGCCCAGTCCAAACTGTTCGCTGCTCTGGCACCCCAATGGTGGAACAAGCTCCCTCACGACGCCAGGACAGCGGAGTCAATCACCACCTTCCGGAGACACCTGAAACCCCACCTCTTTAAGGAATACCTGGGATAGGATAAAGTAATCCTTCTAACCCCCCCCCCCCCTTAAAAGATTTAGATGCACTATTGTAAAGTGGTTGTTCCACTGGATATCATAAGGTGAATGGACCAATTTGTAAGTCGCTCTGGATAAGAGCGTCTGCTAAATGACTTAAATGTAAATGTAATGTAATGTAACTCATAAATTCATCCACATAAACAAGTGTGACTGGTCAAGGTCGAACCTCTGTTCTTATTTCCCCTCTTTGTCCCACTTCCAAACATAATTGCTGTTTACTGAGTATTCAGCCCACCACTTTACTGGTGGGAGAGGATAAATGTTAATCCCCATACGCTGACAGTTTGACAGGAGGAAAGAGTCAGACAATCTCTGCATTCCAGCTCAACGTTTTCAACGCTTCCCTACGGAACACTAGCCACTGGCCATAGACGTCGGTTCAATATCTAGCTTTGATTTACATTTGGTTGAGTTGTCAACTATGGTGAATTCAACAAAAAATGGCACAATGTCATTGGATTTCGGGTAAAAGTACGGTGAAAAAATACTAAATGCCCCTACATTGATTACTTTTTGTGAATCCAGGGAGTTTTCCATGTTGATTCAACATCATCACATTGATTTTATGGGGGGGGGATTGAAATGACGTGGAAACAACGTTGATTCAACCAGTTTTTTTCCCGGTGGGTACTGACGTCACTGACAGTCTGACATTCGTATGTTGGCGGAGATCCCATGGAGTTCATGTCTTCAGAATACATGTGTGTGAGTGTCTGCTTGTGTGTATTCATTGACGCAACTTCACCTCCTTCGCAGGGGACTTGTCCTTTATGGACTGCGTGTCGCAGTCTCGTTGATGTGGACCTGGAGAGGGTAAGAAGAGGACTGAAGAACACAACTGGAGAGGAGTTGAAGGGGCTGGGGCTTCTCTCAAACCTACAACTGCAGATTGTGTGCGAGAGCTTTCTTAAAACCCCTCCATCTTGTATGTATGCATTCCCCTTGGCTACTAGCATCGCCTTGAGGGCTGAAGCGGCCCTAGCTAGCACAAACTCCATATGGCCCCAGAGAGAGAGAGAGCACAGTAGACTATATGATTACAGACATTGACCCTTTCTCTCTCAGCTCATTCACTGTCAAGCCACTACACCTCTGTCTGATCACAGCCAAATTACATCGTTCCTCAAAAGAACAGACATGGAAACAACCACACATTCACAGCCCAGTAAGCTGTACAACATCAGAAATTCATACAGATGGGCCCAAATCAGCACCCGAAGAACACCAGAAAGCAACCTGTAACCAAAATATCCAAACACTCTTAGATAACTTTCTGGATACCACATTCACTCACAGTAAAGAAGGCATCAATCTAGCAGTAAAAAACATCAACTATATATTCAGGCAAATGGCAAAAGAAGCACAATTGAAATTGATAAAAAACACACAAAAAAGACCACAGATGACAACTGGTTTGATGCAGATTGTAAAATTATAAGGAAAAAACTTAGAACACTATCCAACCAAAAGCACAGAGAGCCAAATAATGGTGAATTACGCCTTCATTACTGAGACTTTAAAACTATAAATGTACACTCAGAACCAAAAAAGCACAGTACAACAGCAAGCAGCTGACACAAACAACTTGTGGCAAAATTGTAAAAAGCAAAAAATATCAAAACGAGGAATTAGCGATACAAAATGGTGACATATGGACAACCAAATCAAATCAAATGTATTTATATAGCCCTTCTTACATCAGCTGATATCTCAAAGTGCTGTACAGAAACCCAGCCTAAAACCCCAAACAGCAAGCAATGCAGGTGTAGAAGCACGGTGGCTAGGAAAAACTCCCTAGAAAGGCCAAAACCTAGAAAGAAACCTGGAGAGGAACCAGGCTATGAGGGGTGGCCAGTCCTCTTCTGGCTGTGCCGGGTGGAGATTATAACAGAACATGGCCAAGATGTTCAAATGTTCATAAATGACCAGCATGGTCAAATAATAATAATCATAGTTGTTGTCGAGGGTGTAAAAAGTCAGCAACTCAAGAGTAAGTGTCAGTTGGCTTTTTCATAGCCGATCTTTGAGAGTATCTCTACCACTCCTGCTATCTCTAGAGAGTTGAAAACAGCAGGTCTGGGACAGGTAGCACGTCCGGTGAACAGGTCAGGGTTCCAGCAGGTCTGGGACAGCAGGTCTGGGACAGGTAGCACATCTGGTGAACAGGTCAGGGTTCCAGCAGGTCTGGGACAGCAGGTCTGGGACAGGTAGCACATCTGGTGAACAGGTCAGGGTTCCAGCAGGTCTGGGACAGGTAGCACGTCCGGTGAACAGGTCAGGGTTCCAGCAGGTCTGGGACAGCAGGTCTGGGACAGGTAGCACGTCCGGTGAACAGGTCAGGGTTCCATAGCCGCAGGCAGAACAGTTGAACCCATTTTAAAACACTCTACAACACCGTTCAAATTGATACAAACGCAGAACAACGCCAAATACAGGCTCAGTGAGCACAGCCTTGCCATTGAGAAGGGTAGACACAGGAAAGCCTGGCTCCCTGTAGAGGAAAGGCTGTGCAACCACTGAGACAGAGCTGCATTTCCTGACAAAATGTCAAAAATATAAAACAATTAGAGAGTGTCATTTCCCCAAATTTGAATCCCTTATTCAAGGTTTCAAAGACCTCTCTGATGAGAGTAGGCTACCCGTCCTGTTGGGGGAGGACGCAGAGAGCTGTGGGTTGGCAGCGCACTACATTGCTGCGTGCCATAAGATGAGGGACAGTGTCTGACAGACCAATCAACCTGCACATGTCCTCTACTGTATGCTTATTGTTATTGTTCAATGTGTGGTTATTTTGACCCTTGGTTATTGTTGTTACTGTTGTCCTGTTGACAATTTTGATTCTTATTATTTTCATATTGTAAATATCTAAAGTAAGCTTTGACAATATCTACATTGTTACATCATGCCAATAAAATAAATTGAATTGAAGAGAGAGAGAGAGAGAGAGAGAGAGAGATTCTTAACACATGGCTCTAGCTCCTATTGTTAAAAACCTTATATGTTCCATCTATCCTCTATGTCCCTCAGATGAAAGATGCTACATTCAGGTCAGAGGTAACACAACAATCGTGAGGCTGGCACTCACTGGTCACAGGTCTTGCTGACCACCTGGTGACCCTGGTCAGCTGGACCAAAGGCTGTGTGGGTTCACAGGCATCCTGTTATGCATGACCTCTGACCTCACAGTGGGTTGGGCCTCAGATGTGTGGATGAGCTACAGGGAGCTGGTCAAAGGTCCAGTCTTCACAGAGCAGTGCTGTGAACCTGAATTAAATTAGGTAGCTGCTGCCCAGTTCCCATCACACTGGCCTTTAAGGCTTTATGGTCAAACAGGCCCTTTGGCGAAGCCCACTCTCCCAGACACACACACAGGAGTGTCTGACTCTACAGTATCTCTGACAGTGCGGTTGGTGTATAAGTAGAGAATACAATGGAACAGATTACTGTGGTGTGGAGTTGTGTAGGGAGACCCTGTGGTCATTTCCACAGATTTCTGCCCAGCTGGCACATAACATTCTGAGAACCATATGTTTCTTAGGTGGGAATTTCAGATCATTTCCTACAGGTTTCCTTATGGTTGTATTTCAAGTCGTGTTCTCAAATTGTTCCGAGAACATTAAGAAACAAACAATGTTCTCCTGTGTGAATTTCAGTACTTCAGCACAATGTTTTTCTGCAGGATTCCTCCTGGTTCTAGTTAAAGTCATGTTCTCAGAACATTAAGAAACCTTTCCATAAAAACCACAAGAAAACACTAGTAAGAATGTTGTACATCCTCATAGTTGTGTTGAGGTGTGTTGGCCGCGCCCACTAATTGGCTACACCTGATCTTAATGAGTGCGTGTTTCCTTTGAAATGGGGTCTATTTGAATAGACTAAAATGAACAGCTTTGTATGAATAAAAATATAAAAAAACACAGAATGCTAGCTCTATCCTAGTGGCACAGTGGACTAATTCTATGAATAGAAAACAGAAAGTCATAGGTTCAAATCTCACTGCCTTAATACAGAAAGTGTTTGCATGATTAATGCCGAAGCAAATTCATTTCCAAGGGTCCTATCTGCGTTTGGAATTAAAAACAGTCAAACTAACCTAGCAGTGTTATTAAAATATGTTCTAAGTACGTTATTTAATTACCTTCAAATAACCTAGAATTTCCATTCTCAGAAGGTTAATAAAACATCCCATGAAAAGTTTCAGGGAACCATAGTAAAACGTTCTCAGAACCTCCCTGCAACCTAAAAATGAACGTTCCCAGAACAGGAGAAATGTTCACTTCCGTTCTCAGAACATTTTTTAAAAGTTCAGTTTACTCGTCAGGAAACGTATGGCTTTGTTCACAGAACCAATGGGAAACCAAAAACGTTGTTCCCACAATTTCCAAGGAACCAAATGTGTTAACTGGGTACAGACTAAGATTCTGATAAACAATGAGTAACATGCAGGGAGGTATACAAACAGACACTATGAATGACATCAACACATGACACACAACAGACAGTACAGAAACAGCCCTCACACAGGCCGCAGGCCACCATTGAAATACAGAACCGTAACACAAAGGACAGCGCATAACAGAGCCATATTTCTACAAATCGGCCCACTTCTCTCGCTCTGGGTCCACTCTTGCCCTCCCGACATTGCTCGTGTTTCCTTTCTTCCGCCTGCCTCTCTCTCTCTCTCTCTACTGGGTTCTGATCTTATGTTTTAGCCATCAGGGTACTACTGCTACCACTCTGCTCAGTATTGACACCAGCCAACATCAACAGCAGAGGTGAGGACACGATGATGACTTAGCCATGCTGCCATGGTCAAAGATAGAGTGGTCTCAGCCAACAGCACCACCACCCACTACTGCTCTCTGGTGGTGGATACCAGAACTGCACTGTACTCCACAGGATGGTAAATTGAGATCCGGTTGGATAGATCAGATTAACTACAACCACATGTTTACAGATGACCATGAAATATGGTTAAGCGATGGCGGCTTGGGTTCAACCCATCATAAATGATAGTAACCTAGAGGTATTGCTGTTTTAGCCCTACAGTAACAGAAACATTCATATTCAAATACATTTGTCATGAGGAAAACATTTTAAACTGCATTTTCTTTCCCTATCCTCAGATTCTGTCTCACATTGTTTTGGGTTCTTTCAATCTCACCAAAGGAGGGTTGAAGTATTGGATTGTACACCACCTGCCTGAAAAAGACTACTTTACCATGGAGAGAGTTAGTTCTATCTTCATACCAAGTGTGATTGGCATCTATGAAGGTGTGGTTGTGCCCCCTGTGTATGTTACGTAATCTGTACAGGTGCCACTGTGCCCTTGTGGGAGTGAGTGTTGTCTGAACACGGAAGGTATATGTTTTTGTCTGCAGTGGACTATGGTGTTTTGCAGTGTTGGGGAGTAGGGAACTATACTGCTCAAAAAAATAAAGGGAACACTTAAACAACACAATGTAACTCCAAGTCAATCACACTTCTGTGAAATCAAACTGTCCACTTAGGAAGCAACACTGATTGACAATACATTTCACATGCTGTTGTGCAAATGGAATAGACAACAGGTGGAAATTATAGGCAATAAGCAAGACACCCCCAATAAAGGAGTGGTTCTGCAGGTGAAGACCACAGACCACTTCTCAGTTCCTATGCTTCCTGGCTGATGTTTTGGTCACTTTTGAATGCTGGCGGTGCTTTCACTCTAGTGGTAACATGAGACGGAGTCTACAACCCACACAAGTGGCTCAGGTAGTGCAGCTCATCCAGGATGGCACATCAATGCGAGCTGTGGCAAGAAGGTTTGCTGTGTCTGTCAGCGTAGTGTCCATAGCATGGAGGCGCTACCAGGAGACAGGCCAGTACATCAGGAGACGTGGAGGAGGCCGTAGGAGGGCAACAACCCAGCAGCAGGACCGCTACCTCCGCCTTTGTGCAAGGAGGAGCAGGAGGAGCACTGCCAGAGCCCTGCAAAATGACCTCCAGCAGGCCACAAATGTGCATGTGTCTGCTCAAACGGTCAGAAACAGACTCCATGAGGGTGGTATGAGGGCCCGACGTCCACAGGTGGGGGTTGTGCTTACAGCCCAACACCGTGCAGGACGTTTGGCATTTGCCAGAGAACACCAAGATTGGCAAATTCGCCACTGGCGCCCTGTGCTCTTCACAGATGAAAGAAGGTTCACACTGAGCACGTGACAGACGTGACAGAGTCTGGAGACGCCGTGGAGAACCTTCTGCTGCCTGCAACATTCTCCAGCATGACCGGTTTGGCGGTGGGTCAGTCATGGTGTGGGGTGGCATTTCTTTGGGGGGCCGCACAGCCCTCCATGTGCTCGCCAGAGGTAGCCTGACTGCCATTAGGTACCGAAATGAGATCCTCAGACCCCTTGTGAGACCATATGCTGGTGCGGTTGGCCCTGGGTTCCTCCTAATGCAATACAATGCTAGACCTCATGTGGCTGGAGTGTGTCAGCAGTTCCTGCAAGAGGAAGGCATTGATGCTATGGACTGGCCCGCCCGTTCCCCAGACCTGAATCCAATTGAGCACATCTGGGACATCATGTCTCGCTCCATCCACCAACGCCCCGTTGCACCACAGACCGTCCAGGAGTTGGCGGATGCTTTAGTCCAGGTCTGAAAGGAGATCCCTCAGGAGACCATCCGCCACCTCATCAGGAGCATGCCCAGGCGTTGTAGGGAGGTCATACAGGCACGTGGAGGCCACACACACTACTGAGCCTCATTTTGACTTGTTTTAAGGACATTACATCAAAGTTGGATCAGCCTATAATGTGGTTTTCCACTTTAATTTTGAGTGTTACTCCAAATCCAGACCTCCGTGGGTTGATAAATTGGATTTCCATTGATTATTTTTGTGTGATTTTGTTGTCAGCACATTCAACTATGTAAAGAAAAAAGTATTTAATAAGATTATTTCTTTCATTCAGATCTAGGATGTGTTGTTTAAGTGTTCCCTTTATTTTTTTGAGCAGTGTACATTTAGTAGGTAATGACTTGTTGTGCCATGTAGTAGTGTAGCGAACTACAGAAGCTAACCTTTACCCATAAAATATGGGTAAAGTGTGCAATAATTTAGTTTCTTTTTCGGCATCAGACCTGCCGGTAACGCTTTGACACCTAGAGTCATAACACTGACAGTCATAACCATGTCATAACTGCAGACATAACACCGTCATGACACATTTAGACCTGTTGTGCCATTTATTACATGTCTGGTTATGACACCTACGTAAGAGTGTCAAACCCACAAAACATTACATCATTATTATTTTTATTGACCATATTAAATTGTAATTGCGTACTAGTCAGACATGCACCTACCCCAAAGCTCAGTTGCTGATGACCGGGATGAATGCAGGAGCACATTTCAGGAGCTGACAAGACACCCTCTTTTTGACTGATGTCTGATAGAGGGCTTATATGATGGTCACAATGCTTCTTGACAGTGTCATAAAGTGTATTTTATTAGTCCAAGTGAAGTGACACAGGATGGTCAATATGCTTCATGAAAGTGTCATAAAGTTGATTTCCTAAAAGCTACTTAATTAAAACATGGAGAAAAAAACCCATCAAGAATTCATTACAAAAAAGGATTTAAGAAAAACTCAAATGAAAAGAAACTTCATGGCAGGGAGAAAACTAATTTGAATAAATGTGGGTTGACACCTATGGTGTCAGTAACAGCCACAAAGCAATGCAATATCTGTCACAACAGGTGTAAATATATTGGTCATGACTGTTGACCATATGACAAGTTATGTCAGCTGTTATGACCGTGTCATAAAGTGTTACGACACTGAGTGTCAAGTGTTTACACCCTCCATAATTCTCACTTGAAACATTGTAATAGGATAAATAACACATTTTAACATATGACCACAACGTGATCAGTCTTGCAATTTGTCGTCTATGACATTTCCCATTTTCTCATATGAACACACTAAATAATTTGGATGCAGTGAACTACCCAGCTGGCACATAACGTTCTGAGAACCATATGTTTCTTAGAGCTTGGTGAGAACATGGTGGTCCTATGGTTTATTTGCACACAACCTTCCCACAACTTTCTGGGAATGGTGCTGGATAGTTGCTTGGCTTTGGAACACTCAGCACATTTAAGGGACTCCACAAAAAAAAAGTCATTACTTTAATAGAACGTTCCCTAAAAGTTCAAACAAGGTTACATTTCATTTTTGGTAATGTTATAGGAACATTCTCCAACTGGTCTGACATTGGGAATGTTGTCAAATAGGTCAGAGAATGTTAAGAAACAACGTTGTGGAAATTTCAGTATAATGTTTCCTACAGGTTTCCTCATGGTTCTATGTGAAGTCATGTTCTCAAATTGTTCCAAGAACATTAAGAAAACTTCCAAATAAAAACTACAAGGAAACTTCAGTAACGTTTAGGGGTGTTGGCTGTGCTGACTAATTGGCCACACCTAATCCTAATGTGTGTTTGTTTCCTTTGAAATGGGGTTTGTTTGAATAGACAAATGAACAGCCTCATATGAGGTAAAAAAAAACATGGCATGCTAGCTCCATTCTGGTTGTGCAGTAGACTAATTCCATGGATAGGAAACAGAAGATCATAGATTTGAATCTCACTGACGCCGTGTCACAATAAAGAAATGTGTTTTACATGATTAATGCCTAAGCAAATTCATTTCCAAGGGTCCCATCTGTGCTTGGAATTAAAAACAGTTAAGTCAGCTATGTCTTGCTTAACTTCTTCCAGTGTGAAGTAATGGGTAGCATGGCAAACTAGATTTTTAGAGTAACGTCCCCAACACTGGTGTTTTGGATGTTTTCCAGACAAATCCACAGGAATCCCACATCTGCAGTTAAATCATCCATTGCCTCATGGAGCTCACGGAAGGTTGTACACAATCAACGCAAAAGGTCATATTTTCAACAAAACATTTATTGCTGGCATAATGCAACCATAGAAAACACCAGAAGGACCTGGTAACAACTGAAATGTACAAAGGGAGTACAGTACACACAAGTGTGGATGTCTTAATTCCACAGTTCCCTTTGTGTCCCCAGTCATACCAGTAGAGGCTCAGTGCAGGTAGAGGTGTTGCTGGAACCACAGCACCACATTGAGGAAGCAGTCAGCCTGAGTGTCCACACGAGCCAGTGAGTGGGCGTCCTCCGCAAACAAAAGCAACCTGCAAGGGCAAGCAGTTGTATTTATTAGCGGACAACGTAGGAAAACAAAAGCAAGCAATTTCTTATTGGACAAGTTCAGGTAGTCCCTCCCTGTTTCAGTTTGTTCTGCTTCCATTAGGTACCTAACAAATACGGCCCAGAGTTCACACAGGTCAACGAATCATCTAACAATGCTAAACTAGGACGGCGCTGCAGTGGATAGCTGCCGTCTTACCGGCTCCTGACCAAATTCTGCTATAGAACAGCAATCAAATTCTGCTATAGAACAGCAATCAAATTCTGCTATAGAACAGCAATCAAATTCTGCTATAGAACAGCAATCAAATTCTGCTATAGAACAGCAATCAAATTCTGCATCAGAACAGCAATCAAATTCTGCTATAGAACAGCAATCGCGAACCTCGATTCGGATAGAGATTTCTACTTCAACGAGTCGGCAGCTCTGGTCGTTTACCCCGGACCTGGCCCTGATCCCCGGGACTCGAAAGAGGAAGCAGCGGCGAAAGAGGCAAGCGAGGCGGCGTCATGATTAGGCTACGTCGGCGCGCATCTAGACCGCCATTGCCGTCTGTTTTGTGGGCGAACGTACAATCACTAGAGAACAAACTGTTGGCGACTATCCTATCAACAGGACCTGAAGAACTGCAATATCCTACATTTCAAGGAGTCTTGCCTGAACAAGGACAATACACCTCACTGGTAAGATCAGAAGGCAGCCTCGGGTAAGCTGAGAGGGGGAGGAGTGTCTCAACAGCTGGTGCACAAACTAATTTTAAGGAAGTCTCAAGTTTTTGGTCGCCTGAGTACGAATACCTCATAAGCTGCAGATCATAATATGTACCAAGAGCGTTTTCATCGACAGTAAGTCAAAAGTTTGGACACACCTACTCATTCAAGGGTTTTTCCTTATTTTTACTATTTTCTTCATTGTAGAATAATAGTGAAGACAACAAAAGTATGAAATAACACATATTGAATCATGTAACCAAAAAAGTGTTAAACAAATCAAAATATATTTTAACATTTGAGATTCTTCAGAGTAGCCACATTTTGCCTTGATAACAGCTTTGCACACTCTTGGCATTCTCTCAACCAGCTTCATGAGGTAGTCACCTGGTATACATTTCAATTAACAGGTGTGCCTTGTTAAAAGTTATTTGGGGGAATTTCTTTCCTTAATGCATTTGAGCCAAATTCTATAGTAAGTACTGTAGTGTTCTATAGTTATTTTTTTATGTGGGCAGGATGATGGATAATATAACAAGCGGTTGTCACCTGACGGGGGAGCCCCTGCTCTTCAGAGAGCGGTACAGCTCCAAACCTTGGTAAGGGGACACTCTCCTGTCTTTACCCCCCAGCATCAGGAGCACTGGGGCCTTGATCTGGACACAGACGGACGAAACCAAATGATATGCTTGTCTCTGACAGCTATAGGGGAGTGTGTTTGTATTTGTGTGCATGAACCTCAAACCTGAGGTGCGTAGGTGATGGGGGATTTCTGGAGCATGGTGGTGAGAGCCTCTGGGGTGGGCAGCTGGTCATAAGAGTACTGCAGCCCCACACTAGAGTAACGCCTAGGAAAGGTAGAGGGAGACACAGGACATCTATCCATCAACCAACCAATTAATCACATTGTATTTGCATAGTACTTGTATTTTTATTTATTTATTATTTTTACAGTATCTTAAATATGCAGTGCACACACTTTCCATCCCCCAACTAGTGCACTACAATTAGTGTTTTACAGTCTCATTTAGGACTCCCCAGTCCTATACACTGATACACAGAGACAGTGTCAAGTCTCACCAGTCCACGATGTCACTGGTTCCCAGTAAGGTGGCAGCGTTGATGACTGGGTTCCTGACGGCACACGCCTTGTAGAAGTCTGGGAACTGGCCAATCAGGTGGCAGGCCAGGAAGCCTCCGTGGGACCCACCCATCACCACCACTTTATCAGGGTCAAGGGTTAAGAGCTTCTCAGCAGTTTGGTCAGCAAGGGCAGTTAGCACAGCCCTCTGGGAATGATAGTTAGGAAGAGGTTAGTTGAACAAGGTGTGTTAGTAGTATTGAGTTAGAACAAAAATTAGCAACCTGACTGACACCCTGGGTTGAAACACTGTTGTAGTCATTTTCAGCTGAGAGCTCACTCGGTACCTGCACATCCTTGACGTCTTGGCTGCCGATGTTACCGGCCAGAGAGAGGATGCTGTCCTGGCCAAAGCCAGTGGAACCCCGGTAATTCACTACAAAACACAGAGCGAGAAACAATATTCTAACAGTGGATACCAGTGTGTGTGGGTATGAGCCAAGGAGGAAGTCCACTATCTTACCCATGAGTACAGCAAAGCCCAGTTTGACCAGGACTGCTGTAGTGACATTCCACTCCGCAAAGAACTGGGAGTGCGGCCCACCTGGGAAAGAACACAAGCTTCAGTGAGTCCTCCGTGATCTCTTTCATAGATCAGTTCCCATATACATAAAAGCATCTCAGAATAGGAGTGCCGATCTAGGATCAGTTTTTATACAAATTAAATATACAGCGAAGATTTGATCCTAGACCAGTGCTCCTACTACGAGACGCTTTATGAATACGGGCCCAGGAGCTAGATTCTCCAGAGGTTTCTCTCACCATGGACAAACACCACCAGAGGAACCTTGGTGCGTGACGGAAGGTGGTTTGTCGTAACCAGCAGGGCCCCGAAGTCTAGGCCAGCTGCATAAGAGACACACAACTTACTTCATTTTATTGTTCTCAAGGACATGCAGTTATGGCAACCAGACAAGTTGTAAACCACTATTGACTGACTCACAGTACTCTGGATTCTCCTCCTGGGGTGTAGGGCTGACGTCCAGAACATTGACGATAGCACCAAGTAGACACGACTCGCCCAGATGGTCCCAGGACACCTCCCCCTCCCCCCCAGCCAACGGAAGAAAAGCCACTACCTGCAATGACAATGCATATATGACCAGTATGGGAGGGGGGGGGGGGGGGTAACCTAAATGACCAGTATAGGGGGGGGGGTAACCTAAATGACCAGTATAGGGGGGGGGGGAACCTAAATGACCAGTATAGGGGGGGGGGGGGGGTAACCTAAATGACCAGTATAGGGGGGGGGGTAACCTAAATGACCAGTATAGGGGGGGGGGGGGTAACCTAAATGACCAGTATAGGGGGGGGTAACCTAAATGACCAGTATAGGGGGGGTAACCTAAATGACCAGTATAGGGGGGGGGTAACCTAAATGATCAGTATAAGGGGGGTAACCTAAATGATCAGTATAGGGGGGGGGGTAACCTACATGTTTTCCACAAGCACATGGAGTTGCTAACTAAATATAAAAGTAGCCAGGTGGGATCGCCCGGGCCAGGTGGTTAATAATTTTCTGGGAAACAAGCTCTATTTTGGTGGCCTCCAATACCTTGATTCCATCCGAAATACTCAGCGAAATTATTGAATACTTTTGAGTTTACCTCCCAAATTTGATTTTTTTGGTGGTATTGTTTAAAATTAAAATGACTGAAAATGGATGAATCTAGTGTATTGCTATTTTTGATTAAATATTGTCTTGGCTTAGACAATAAAGACTATTTTTTAATTAAGAAAAGAAACTGTAATTTTTTATCCAGTCTTCTCTTGAGATTAAAGAATTTTACTGTAAGATAAGAATTGCCACAATGTTTGTTCTTCAAATTAAGTAAATAAAATATAAATTAAGATAATTTGGTCTAAGTTACATTTTAAATCAAAGAAATTGTGTGACGAGCACTTCTTCAAATGTAAAAAATGGCTCTAAAATAGTATATATTTGAATAAATGACAATTCACAAGGAAAGTTGCAAACACTTATTGAAATTCTTCCACTAATTTAACTGTCGTCAGTTACGTCATTTATTGAAGAAAAAAACACTTGTTTAATGACCTGACCCACAGATTTCTTCTTAATTAATCTTTTAAGAGTTTGTTGACTTCCACAGGCATAAAGTTCCCTTATAAGAGGCATTTTCTCAGCAATCTGCGATACAGGTATAATTGAAGAATGAAGCAGCAGTTGACTACTCCATTGTCAACACTTTGATTAAAATCAGTAGACATAGATCAACATATTTGAAAATAACATATGCATCATTAGCTTTGGAAATAAATCAATAAGTTCTCTTTCGGACCAGAGTGAGGCTATCGTTTCACTAGCCTACCTATTTTTCTGCAGTGAGGATTCACCATATTCATCGAACGTTATCATTTAACTGCAGTTAATCACCAACAAAACTACCACTATGCGAATGAAGCCAAATCAACTCTTACCGATGCGATTCGATAAACTGAGTGACTCGTCAGTAGCCTAACATCACTGTCTGTCAAGTCCTGATAAGAGTTCATATCGAAAATACAAACGAGATCTTTAGTTTACTTGTCCCGATGCAATATGGTTGTATGATTTATGAACGGCAAGGATATGAGATTGACTTTTTCAGTTAGACAACATTTATGAGCCAAGCTTGTTGTTCGTCAATCAAATCACAGCTCTGCCATACCAAGCAAAAGAGCAGTAAATGCTCATGGAGTGAAACTGGAAAAAAAGGACTTCAAAGTTGTTTTACTGTCGAGGCAAATGAATTGTAGGCAGATCATTGGAGATGTGGTTGTCTTACTAAGATGTCAGTTTTTTTATTAACATGGACATGATCTTTAACCCTAGACTGCAGTTACTGCCTTCTTGCTTGATACACCAAATGAAATGCGTTTCCATGATGATTTGGTTTAACACAAACGTGTTCCCTAGTTGCGCAGTGATTGGCTCAGTGTCCTGTCACTCATGGGGACATTATGTCAAGGCAAAATCTAAAAAGGTAGAGTTCCAAAACTCAAGCCCTTTGGGTGCCGTCATAGGCTGCATTCCAAACACTTAAGACACATCCTTTCTCCTCAGCCCTAAAATGAAGTGGACACTTCTGATGACGTTATGATTGCACGTCTACTTATATTAACTATATATTTATTCATGTATGATAGCTAGCAAATTAATTAGCTAACTAGCGTTAGCCTGCCTAGCTGGAACTTCTGAATGAACATTTATTTCTACAATTTCCAAAAGCTAACAAAACAAAAACATTTACTTTTTACAAGACGTGTTGGTGTATTAGCAGCACAATTTCTAACTTATTTACATTTGTTTTTACTTACACTGTTGACTCCATATTGACCTTGGGATTTTGGCTGACTTTTCTTAGCGGATGTACCATCATCGCAAATTGAATTATGGGGCATTTCAGGCCCCGAAGTGAACATAATTGCACACCCGCAAATTCCATTAAAAACGAGGGCTGAGGGGCTTACGTTGCAAACTTCCCTTGCTTGGCTAATCATTTGGACCGACAAATATGGCCACGGGGATTCCCCCAAGGGCATAAGGCGAGGGTAAGTGGACGAGGGTGTGTCTTTTATATGTTTGAAACGCAGCCATTGAGTTACATTAGAAGTGTCCATCCAAGAAGGCTCAAGGTCATTGGCCACAGATAAAATGACGTCAAATCACATTATATCTGCCGTAGCTTTGATTGGACTGATCATGTCAACGTCATACTTAGCTAGCAGTCATCATGAATTAAGTCGACAATCTACTGGCAAATCCTTGTCATATGAGAAATTATGATAAAACTTAGCGGTGCTCGTCGGCCATTGGACATAAACATTACACACCAAGTTGGAAATCGCTAATTCAACAATGAGTGGTTTGGAAGGAATCAGTGGCTAACTGCAAGCATTGCAAAGCAATTACTAGCCTGATATTCAGTGGGGTGGGTGTTTAAAAGGATAAACATTCAACACGATGGGCTAGAAAAGGTTGAATACATTGGCCATGCTGTCAATCCAGCGTTACTTCTGCAGCATTCAAAACAACTGGAAACTTGGAAATGGGAAATCTCAGACATGTTTGTTGAAGCAAGTCAGCCATATCAGCTATTATTTTTTAAAGGCAGTAAATGAGGCTGAATGAACGGTTTCGCTGCCAGACAAGGCTCCGCTGATAGCCAGGTGTAACAGTGGTAAGGATTCACTCTGTGGTGCTGAAAAGAAAGCTCTCTAGTTGGGACAGCTTTATGTCGGTCTTAACCGTGTGTGGGCACTGTTGGTCACCGTTATAGTGCAATTAATGTACTGTTTAGTGTAGTGGCTTGCACCGAAAAGAAACAAAATTGGAGTTTGCCCCACCAAGATTTACATGCTAAAATAGCCACTGAGCATGAGAAAGAAAATAAATTAATGTGCCACGACTCATCGTTACCACATTATATGGGACGTGCAAATTGACTCACATAGACGATGAAGGAGCATCATGCTCTCTCAGAGGAGGCTGGTAGGAGGAGCTACAGGAAGACGGGCTCATCGTAATGGCTGGTACGGAATTCATGTAACGTATCGAACACAAACACATGGAAACCACATGTTTGACTGTTCCATTCATTACAATGAGCCCGTCCTCCTATAGCTCCGGCCACCATCCTCCTCTGTGCTCTCTCCCTCCGTGTAAAGAAATGTGACTGCAAGCACAGTGTACACAACACACACACCCAGGAGGTACAGAGAGACCGTCAAACCAGCAGACCGTCAAACCAGCAGACTGTCCCTGTCGTCGGTCACTTTCTGACTGACACACGCTATGAGATGCATATCATTCATTTTAGTGGGAGAGGGCTCATGAACTTTTTTTTATGACTTGTGAATTGTAAAAAGTAGCATAGTTAATTTAAGTGGAAAAAGTACCCGGCTGAAAATTAGTGTAACCGGCTGTATAGTCGACAGCCGGCGCTAGTGGAACACACTGTAACCTCAATGCCCAGCCCTCTGTATAGGGGTAACCTCAATGCCCAGCCCTCTGTATAGGGGTAACCTCAATGCCCAGAGCGATATATGAATGACCACAATACTGTATTACCAGGCGTGGGGCCTCGTTCAGATGGGAACAGTGGACCACCATGAGGTCATTCTGGATGGTGAGCAGCTTCCAGCTCCCAAATTTCTCAGCTGAGTGGAGAGAGAAAGATTGAACGGTTTGCTACAGCTCGGACTAGTTTCAGTTGACGAAGCTGGAGATGAAAACCTAACAGACTAATAATCATATAAAGGAGAGCTTACGGGCAGACATGCGGGTTACTCTCCTAGTGGTCCTGTCCACTACAAAGAGGTCCTGGGAGAGAGGGACAGATGGGAAAGTGAGATCATGGAGTACAAAGTTGTGTCCGCTTGTGTGCATGTTCACACTATACCCTCCAGTTCCTCCGGGCACTACTGAAGACCACTCTCTGGCTGTCTGACGCCCAGCATCGAGGTGGCAAAGCCTCATACAGCCCAGCAAACTCATCTAGGGACAGACAAAAGGGGGGGGGCACAGGAACGGGGATTGATAGATAATGTCCGGGAAGGAAATGGGTGAGAACCAAGAGATGGAAAGTGCAGTAGGAAATGGGGTGCCATTCGATGTCAAGTTCAAAATGTTGCGTTAAAGTTATTCAAATTCTGTACCTTTCTTTGGCCTATTGACTACGTCCACCAGCACCGAGATCTTCCTTGTCTCCAGGTCATACTGTGGACAGAGAGAAGGTAAGGATATAACAGTATAACAGTGCAGAATACCACCAGCGAAGCATAAGCAGCACTCCCCACTGACCTCCAGACCATCCTTGCTTCTTTCTGATAAGGCGGTAACGGCTCCTTCATGAAGGGGCTGGGAGCAGGGGTCTGGAGGTAACGCTGAGGGCTAGGCTGGGAGCGGAGGTAACGCTGAGGACTAGGCTGGGAGGTAACGCTGAGGACTAGGCTGGGAGGTAACGCTGAGGACTAGGCTGGGAGGTAACGCTGAGGACTAGGCTGGGAGGTAACGCTGAGGACTAGGCTGGGAGCGGGGGTCGGGAGGTAACGCTGAGGACTAGGGGCTAGGCTGGGAGCGGGGGTCTGGAGGTAACGCTGAGGACAAGGCTGGGAGCGGGGGTCTGGAGGTAACGCTGAGGACTAGGGGCTAGGCTGGGAGCGGGGGTCGGGAGGTAACGCTGAGGACTAGGGGCTAGGCTGGGAGCGGGGGTCGGGAGGTAACGCTGAGGACTAGGCTGGGAGCGGGAGGTAACGCTGAGGACTAGGGGCTAGGCTGGGAGCAGGGGGTAACGCTGAGGACTAGGCTGGGAGCGGGGGTCGGGAGGTCACGCTGAGGACTAGGCTGGGAGCGGGGGTCGGGAGGTCACGCTGAGGACCAGGGGCTAGGCTGGGAGCAGGGGTCTGGAGGTCATGCTGAGGACTAGGCTGGGAGCGGGGGTCGGGAGGTAACGCTGAGGACTAGGGGCGGGGGTCGGGAGGTAACGCTGAGGGCTAGGCTGGGAGCGGGAGGTAACGCTGAGGGCTAGGCTGGGAGGTAACGCTGAGGACGAGGCTGGGAGGTAACGCTGAGGACGAGGCTGGGAGGTAACGCTGAGGACGAGGCTGGGAGGTAACGCTGAGGACGCTGGAGGGTACCGCTGAGGACGAGGCTGGGAGGTAACGCTGAGGACGAGGCTGGGAGGTAACGCTGAGGACGAGGCTGGGAGGTAACGCTGAGGACGAGGCTGGGAGGTAACGCTGAGGACGAGGCTGGGAGGTAACGCTGAGGACGAGGCTGGGAGGTAACGCTGAGGACGAGGCTGGGAGGTAACGCTGAGGACGAGGCTGGGAGGTACGCTGAGGACGAGGCTGGGAGGTAACGCTGAGGACGAGGCTGGGAGGTAACGCTGAGGACGAGGCTGGGAGGTAACGCTGAGGACGAGGCTGGGAGGTAACGCTGAGGACTAGGCTGGGAGGTAACGCTGAGGACTAGGCTGGGAGCGGGAGGTAACGCTGAGGACTAGGCTGGGAGCGGGGGTCGGGAGGTAATGCTGAGGGCTAGGCTGGGAGGTAACGCTGAGGACGAGGCTGGGAGGTAACGCTGAGGACCAGGCTGGGAGGTAACGCTGAGGACCAGGCTGGGAGCGGGAGGTAACGCTGAGGACTAGGCTGGGAGCGGGAGGTAACGCTGAGGACTAGGCTGGGAGCGGGAGGTAACGCTGAGGACTAGGCTGGGAGCGGGAGGTAACGCTGAGGACTAGGCTGGGAGCGGGAGGTAACGCTGAGGACTAGGCTGGGAGCGGGGGGTAACGCTGAGGACTAGGCTGGGAGCGGGGGTAACGCTGAGGACTAGGCTGGGAGCGGGGGTAACGCTGAGGACTAGGCTGGGAGCGGGGGTAACGCTGAGGACTAGGCTGGGAGCGGGGGTCTGGAGGTCACGCTGAGGACTAGGCTGGGAGCGGGGGTCTGGAGGTCACGCTGAGGACTAGGGGCTAGGCTGGGAGCGGGGGTCTGGAGGTCACGCTGAGGACTAGGCTGGGAGCGGGGGTCTGGAGGTCACGCTGAGGACTAGGGGCTAGGCTGGGAGTGGGGGGGAGGGTCTGGACTGGGGTCTGGGAGTTGGGAGGCTGGAGGTCAGGCTGGGGACTCACCTGCTGCATGCTGAGACACTGGCTGTGGGGGCCAAACACCTGTCCCTCCAGGTACACCAGGTAGCGTCCATCAGGGCTCAGACGGGGGGACGAGACTGAGCTGGTGTCCCCAGACAGACACTCTGTGTAAGGAGAAACAAGGGGTTGCAGGTTGGAGGTTTGAGAGGAGGAAAGAGAAGCTTTGTTGTTAATTCGCTGTGAATTAACAAGTTGATTACCATGACAATGAACACAGGAAATACTCACCACAGTTTCCTTCCAGGTCCAGACAAAACAGAGCTGACCTGAAACCAGAAGCTCTCATTTTAGTCTTACTAAAATAACACATAAGGGCATATCTTGATCAGTCTATTACTCTGGAATATTGATTAGTGAGATGACGTAAACATAGTAGACTACACAGGCTGTTCCTTACCTCCTATTGGAGCAGAACCTCAGGCCCAGTCTGAAGGGCTCATGCCACCAGCCCACAAAAAACACAGACTCGCCATCATGGGCCCAGAGACCCTGTGTTAACCAGACAGACAATCAGCATGACAACAATTACTGTACATTTACATTTCATGGCATAACATGATATTACATAGAATTACATGACTATAAGACATGTCATGTGACTGGTGATCTTTACAGTGAAGTTGCAAATACCATACGATGCTCTGCTAATGCCTTTATTGGTGTGTGTGTGTGGGTGTGTGAGGCCCCGTTTGTGCTCACCTGGCCTGGGGACACGTGTGACGGGACACCCTGCAGCACTGTTACCGTGCCCTTGGCCACGTCGGCCACACACAGCACTGGGACACTTTTACTGGTCAAGCCTTCCCCCCAGTCCTCCCAGTACACACTCTTATCCTGATGCACAACAGGGGAAAGGAAGGGTGTTGAAGCCATGAAAAAAAGAATAGAAATAAACACTGGATCATGTTTACGCAACATAGCAGCCATCCTAAGAGTACTTCCAGAACCACCCGAGTGTCACTTTAAGGACTACATCCAACTGAATGTATGGCTAAACATACAAAGACAAGTAATAGAGGAGAAGTGATCAGGGTGTTTCTGATACCTTCTCAGAAGGGCCTTCCGAGGGCCCTGCTCTTGGCTCTCCAGCTGATGGGCTGGAGGCTGAAGCATATGACTCTCCTATAGACCTTTTCCCCTCAGCTACATACAGCAGCCTGCTCTCACATGTAGACCAGGCCAGGCAGCCAAACTGAGCTGCACACAAAGACAGACGGCGAACAAGAGACAAAGACAGACCGACATGGAGAGAGAGTGTGGCTGATGAATTCAAGCAAATGGCGCCGATTAGGTCCACAGTGGACAGGTCTAGCATCGGACAGAATACTCAGAGCACCATAGGCATTAAAACCACCCAGGAAAAGGCCTTACCATCCTCATACACTCTCCCATGTTTGTTGAGAGCTGAGAGATCGAGGATCTTTTTTAGACACCTGTCGCTCCATACCTGAAAATGAACAGACCCTATTAAAGTTAAAGCAAACAAATACGCACCGTATGGGGGTGGGTGAAGGAATTTAGCCAAATGATGACGGACACACCCAGACTACGCCATCCTTACCTCCAGGAACTGTTGTACCACAACCTGACCGCTGGTTACCCTGACAACCGCCTTCAGATCTCCAGACAGGGAATAGGAACTCAGAAATCTATTTGAGCAGGAAGGAAGAAAGCTTTGAAAATGGCAGCTCAGAGAAAGACCTCTCGCGTCTTTATTAAATACCTCCCCTATATAATCATCTTACACATTACGTCATCAACACCAGACACTGGGATGGAGAATGAGTGGTGGGGGAGTGTTAATGTGTCCGTCTGTCTACTTACTCGCCGTGTAAAAGGCTGCAGGGGCTTGGTGGTTGGATGTTTATGTCGGTCTCTTGTCTGTAGTTTTGAATCAGTGTCCACTGCTGGGCATAGTGCAGTCTGGCTCCCCGGACTGTCTCAGTCTGACTCCACTCTGATAGGCGCAGGTGAAGGAGAGGTTAATAACTAGGATTATTATTTTATTTTTTTCATCAATAGATTTAAAAAGTAATTTGAACTATTTTTTTCCCAACCAAACAAACATAATAGCATACGTGCAGTCAAAATGTTTTTTATGGGTACCAATTTGTCTGCTGTTCAGTGTTCTTTAGTGTGTGTGTGTGTGTGTGTGTGTGTGTGTGTGTGATGTATAGAGGGCTAATGCCCAAAAGCCTGTTAAAGCATGGGCAGCACCACTGAGGCCTTTGAGAATGATAGAGGCCTCTAGTGACCAAAAGGTAGCATTGAAGGCTTCCGCCATTTTAACGTCAGCAACTGGGTGGTACTTCACACTTAATTGTCTGATCCTGTTGGAGTCATGTTCATCCAGGTCATCAGGAGGGATCCGGCCAATCGTGAAGAAAATTGACTACTTCAAAATGGAGATAGCCTCAATGGTGAAGGCAAATGCTGTCATAGACGCTATTGTCACAGATAGAACAATGAGTCAGATATTTCCCTGGATGTATACATGTGAAGCATCCGGTTGGCGTTTCCACACACTACCAAATATGGTAGTGAGGAAGCCCAGCACTGGGAAAAGACGGAGCAAGATGGATTTTGGCCAAAATTATGCAAATATTCTCATCAATGAAACATTTGATCGCCATACAGTTTTCTGTTTCCAAAACTAGAATCTGTAACAAACAGTGGACTGCATTTTGTAGACTTTACCCTTTACCAAAAATTATGTTGTTTAGAAGGAGTGCAGGGGTGAATTGAGTTATTGCACACTCACAACAAAGTAGGCGTTCCTTAACGGAAATACGCTAATAAATACTAGAGCGAGCCAATAGGATCTTACTAGCTCGTGCTTGGCTCTGCCCACGTCCTTGCTCGTTCTGCCCACTATGATTAATTTGATCAAATTGGAAATGACCAAAAAAATTGGGGGGAGTTTGCCCCACCAAGATCTACATGCTAAAAATCGCCAATGAGCATGAGAAAGTACAATTTCTGGCACATTAATTTATATTCGAAGTGGATTTCGACTCATCGTTACCGCATTATATGGGACGTGCAAATTGACTCACATAGACGATGAAGGAGCATCATGCTCTCTCAGAGGAGGCTGGTAGGAGGAACTACAGGAAGACGGGCTCATCGTAATGGCTGGTACGGAATTCATGTAACGTATCAAACACAAACACATGGAAACCACATGTTTGACTGTTCCATTCATTACAATGAGCCCGTCCTCCTATAGCTCCGGCCACCATCCTCCTCTGTGCTCTCTCCCTCCGTGTAAAGAAATGTGACTGCAAGCACAGTGTACACAACACACACACCCAGGAGGTACAGAGAGACTGTCAAGCCAGCAGACCGTCAAGCCAGCAGACCGTCAAGCCAGCAGACCGTCAAGCCAGCAGACCGTCAAGCCAGCAGACCGTCAAGCCAGCAGACCATCCCTGTCGTCGGTCACTTTCGGACTGACACACACTATAAGATGCATATCATTCATTTTAGTGGGAGAGGGCTCGTGAACTTTTTTTCTGATTTATGAATTGTAAAAAAGTAGCATAGTTAAATTGAAGTGGAAAAAGTACCCGGCTGAAAATTTGTGTAACCGGCTGTACAGCCGACACTAATGGAAAACACTAACCTAAATGAGCACAGCGTTATATAGGCGTACCCTGAATGTCCAGAGCTCTGTCGAGTCGTAACCTGAATGTCCAGAGCTCTGTCGAGGCGTAACCTGAATGTCCAGAGCTCTGTAGAGGCGTAACCTGAATGTCCAGAGCTCTGTAGAGGCGTAACCTGAATGTCCAGAGCTCTGTAGAGGCGTAACCTGAATGTCCAGAGCTCTGTAGAGGCGTAACCTGAATGTCCAGAGCTCTGTAGAGGCGTAACCTGAATGTCCAGAGCTCTGTAGAGGCGTAACCTGAATGTCCAGAGCTCTGTAGAGGCGTAACCTGAATGTCCAGAGCTCTGTAGAGGCGTAACCTGAATGTCCAGAGCTCTGTAGAGGCGTAACCTGAATGTCCAGAGCTCTGTAGAGGCGTAACCTGAATGTCCAGAGCTCTGTAGAGGCGTAACCTGAATGTCCAGAGCTCTGTAGAGGCGTAACCTGAATGTCCAGAGCTCTGTAGAGGCGTAACCTGAATGTCCAGAGCTCTGTAGAGGCGTAACCTGAATGTCCAGAGCTCTGTAGAGGCGTAACCTGAATGTCCAGAGCTCTGTAGAGGCGTAACCTGAATGTCCAGAGCTCTGTAGAGGCGTAACCTGAATGTCCAGAGCTCTGTAGAGGCGTAACCTGAATGTCCAGAGCTCTGTAGAGGCGTAACCTGAATGTCCAGAGCTCTGTAGAGGCGTAACCTGAATGTCCAGAGCTCTGTAGAGGCGTAACCTGAATGTCCAGAGCTCTGTAGAGGCGTAACCTGAATGTCCAGAGCTCTGTAGAGGCGTAACCTGAATGTCCAGAGCTCTGTAGAGGCGTAACCTGAATGTCCAGAGCTCTGTAGAGGCGTAACCTGAATGTCCAGAGCTCTGTAGAGGAGTAACCTGAATGTCCAGAGCTCTGTAGAGGCGTAACCTGAATGTCCAGAGCTCTGTAGAGGAGTAACCTGAATGTCCAGAGCTCTGTAGAGGCGTAACCTGAATGTCCAGAGCTCTGTAGAGGCGTAACCTTAATGTCCAGAGCTCTGTAGAGGCGTAACCTGAATGTCCAGAGCTCTGTAGAGGCGTAACCTGAATGTCCAGAGCTCTGTAGAGGCGTAACCTGAATGACTAGAGTGGTGGAAATGACATGCTCTGGTCTATCTTGGGTTAGTTATAGAAATCTTTGCTATAATGGCACAGACACAAGATGAGTCCTCTATGTATCTCTATGGTAGCAGCAGAGACAGAGGAAGCGAGAAACCCCACACCCTAATTGTTTCTGGTTACATTAGTCAGTCATTGTAAATAAGAATTTGTTCTTAACTGATTGCCAAGTTAAATAAAGGTTAAATAAAAAAATCTAAAAATACACCCTTTCAGTTTGTTATCCAACTCAGATGCAGATGAAAATTGACTACTTCAAAATGGTGATGGCCTCAGGCGCAACCTGTGGTTTCACAGACACCATAGTGGGACAGTTACAACGTTGCGATCTCTGTGTGTGTGTGTGTGTGTGTGCGTGTGTGTGTGTGTGTGTGTGTGTGTGCGTGTGCGCGCAGTGTCTCACCTGTACATAAAGTGAAACTCGTGCCGTTTAATAGTGCCATGTAGTCATTCGCCGTCACGAAGGCAGAAATAGGGGTGGGATACCCACTAATTTCGCGGTACAAAGTGCTGATAGCGTCGGGTTCCATTCGTGCCTAGGTGCAGTAGCGTTAGTTAGACATGCAGCTAGAAACTGTTTTTGGGAACACTTTTACAGTGCATTAGCTAGCTAACTAATCACTTTCATCGATTACAGGTGATAATAAAGCCATGTGACTGCATGCGTTCAACAAACGAACATTATGTATCAGCTTCATTTTAACGGTTAGATAGACGAATGTTAAGATAAACGTAGATGGAACACAAATGTCCATTTTGAGCTAAAGTGGTACTTCTAAATCTGTGAAAAAAAGAACAATAGTTGTCTTTTACCAGGAACTCCATGTCTACACGACGGCCGATACCATTTCATACAGGGGCTGATGGAAGAGACCAAACGCAAGGCGGCAGCAGCAACACATTTTGTAGGATTCACAAAGGAAGTGATTAATGGCGCCTTGGGATTTCACCCCAACTCTGACGTCATCCCATTGAAGTTGACATTTAAAACGATCGGGAGGTCCAAAGAATCCCAGATAGCACTAACCATTGAAAAAAAAAAATAAACATCTCCTGCCCCATCCAATCCCACCATTTGAATCCCAAAGATAATTAGTAAAAATCCAAATAACTTCAGAGATCTTCATTGTAAAGGGTTTAAACTGTTTCCCATGCTTGTTCAAGGAACCATAAACAATTAATGAACACACACCTGTGGAACGGTTGTTAAGACACTAACAGCTTACAGACGGTAGGCAATTAAGGTCTTAGTTATGAAAACTTAGGACACTAAAGAGGCTTGTCTACTGACTCTGGAAAAACACCAGAAGAAAGATGCCCAGGGTCCCTGCTCATCTGCGTGAATGTGCCTTACGCATGCTGCAAGGAGGCCTGAGGACTGCAGATGTGGCCAGGGCAATAAATTGCAATGTCCGTACTGTGAGACGCCTAAGACAGCGCTTACAGGGAGACCGGACGGACGGCTGATCGTCCTCGCAGTGGAAGACCACGTGTAACAATACCTGCACAGGATCGGTACATCCGAACATCACACCTGCGGGACAGGTACAGGATGGCAACAACAGCCTGAGTTACACCAGGAATGCACAATCCCTCCATCAGTGCTCAGACCGTCCACAATAGGCTGAGAGGCTGGACTGAGGGCTAGTGGGCGGGGTTATATCCTTCCTGTTTGGCCCTGTCCGGGGGTATCATCGGATGGGGCCACAGTGTCTTCTGATCCCTCCTGTCTCAACCTCCAGTATTTATGCTGCAGTAGTTTATGTGTCGGGGGGCTAGGGTCAGTCTGTTACATCTGGAGTATTTCTCTTGTCTTATCCGGTGTCCTGTGTGAATTTAAATATGCTCTCTCTAATTCTCTCTTTCTCTCTTTCTTTCTTTCTCTTGGAGGACCTGAGCCCTAGGACCATGCCTCAGGACTACCTGGCATGATGACTCCTTGCTGTCCCCAGTCCACCTGGCCGTGCTGCTGCTCCAGTTTCAACTGTTCTGCCTGCGGCTATGGAACCCTGACCTGTTCACCGGACGTGCTTGTTGCACCCTCGACAACTACTATGATTATTATTATTTGACCATGCTGGTCATTTATGAACATTTTAACATCTTGACCATGTTCTGTTATAATATCCACCTGGCACAGCCAGAAGAGGAATGGCCACCCCTCATAGCCTGGTTCCTCTCTAGGTTTCTTCCTAGGTTTTGGCCTTTCTAGGGAGTTTTTCCTAGGGAGTTTTTCCTAGCCACCGTGCTTCTTTCACATGCATTGCTTGCTGTTTGGGGTTTTAGGCTGGGTTTCTGTACAGCACTTTGAGATATCAGCTGATGTACGAAGGGCTATATAAATACATTTGATTTGAATTTGATTGTAGGCCTGTTGTAAGGCAGGTCCTCACCAGACATCACCGGCAACAACGTCGCCTATGGGCACAAACCCACTGTTGCTAGACCAGACAGGACTGGCAAAAAGTGCTCTCACACGAGTCGCGGTTTTGTCTCACCAGGGGTGATGGTCGGATTCGCGTTTATCTTCGAAGGAATGAGCGCTACACCAAGGCCTGTACTCTGGAGCGGGATCAATTTGGAGGTGGAGGGTCCATCATGGTCTGGGTCGGTGTGTCACAGCATCATCGGACTGAGCTTGTCGTCATTGCAGGCAATCTCAACGCTGTGCGTTACAGGGAAGACCTCCTCCCTCATGTGGTACCCTTCCTTGCAGGCTCATCCTGACATGACCCTCCATCATGACAATGCCACCAGCCATACTGCTCGTTCTGTGCGTGATTTCCTGCAAGACAGGAATGTCAGTGTTCTGCCATGGCCAGCGAAGAGCCCGGATCTCAATCCCATTGAGCCTGTCTGGGACCTGTTGGATCAGAGGGTGAGGGCGAGAGCCATCCCCCCCCCCCCCCTAGAAATGTCTGGGAACTTGCAGGTGCCTTGGTGGAAGAGTGGGGTAACATCTCACAGCAAGAACTGGCAAAGTCCATGAGAAGATGCACTGCAGTACTTAATACAGCTGGTGGCCACACCAGATACTGTTACTTTTGACCCCCCCTTTGTTCAGGGTCACATTCAATCTGTTAAGTCACATTTGTGGAACTTGTTGAGTTTGTCTCAATTGCTGAATCTTGTGTTCATACAAATATTTACACATGTTAAGTTCGCTGAAAATAAACGCAGTTGACAGTGAGAGGACGTTTCTTTTTTTGCTGAGTTTAATTGGTACCTTCTCATGCATTGCCTTTGGTATCTGCATTACAATGTCAACATTCAAATATGTTTTTTAAACCCACTTAAGGAAAATAATGAACAGATACAGCCTTGGTGTGAGTGTTTATTACATTTCATTTATCCATAATCAATTAATATGCCTAACCCTTTGGGTTATTACATAGCATTGCTTGTCAAAATACATCTCCATTGTTCAATGCACTCCTTGAATACATACATATGCATTTGTATATTCACATATGCATTATTATGCACAACCAACCTGCATAAAAATATACATGAAAAATGACACCTTCATTCTCTTAGTCCTTTTCCCATATTTGAAGTCTAAAAATAACTTAATTTAAAAAACATGCTGTTCTCCCACTTTCAATAAATTAGAAAGTAAAATACATTACCAAAAATGGTTTAGATGATCTTCCAAAATATTAATTTAAAAAAAGGTACAATAAACTACCTTTTTGTTTTATTTTCAGGCATCTCATAGGTCAGTTTTATTGTGGTGTTAAATAAAATAAAAACACACGTTTGCATTGTCTGCAAAGTCCCTGGTTTGGCAGCAGCCACTGGGTCCTGTGAGACGACGGGCACGGAGCAGGATGACAATTTGGGCCAGGGGGCTGTACAGGAGGGTGCAACGTCACAGAAGGTTCACTATAGAAATGTACTGTGTAAAACAGATAGGATTGTCTGCCATTTTGAATAGGAAATCATGTCAGCTCTGTTTAGTACATTGGTCTCCAACATTCCAGACCTTTTGCTTCAATGAATACACCCTAGTCTTCTTCTCCTCGGTCTTCGTCCTATATGGCTACGGCACGTTCCATCAATTCCTCACATCACATCTGCTCTCTTGTCCCTCACTTTGTTCCTTAGTTTAGTCCTGGCTTTGAATGCCGCTGAGTTGAACAGATGCTGTGAGAGGAAAATAAATCAACAGGTTAGACTTACACCCTTCAAAATAAAGAATGACAATATGGAGGGCAGTCTTGTGAAGACTAGGCAAACTCATAACATTTCATGGTACTGCTAAATCAAAACGGACCAGTACATTTTGTTTAACCGACATGCATTTACACTGAACAAAAATAAACGCAACATGTAAAATGTTGGTCCCATGTTTCATGAGCTGAAATAAAAAATCCCAGACATTTTCCATTTGCACAAAAAGCTTATTTCTCTCAAATTCTGTGCAATTTATTATTATTTTTTTACATCCCTGTTAGTGAGCCCTTCTCCTTTGCAGAAATAATCTTTCTACCTGACCGGTGTGGCATATAAGAAACTGATTAAACAGCATGATCATTACGCAGGTGCACCTTGTGCTAGGGACAATAAAAGGCCACTTTAACCTGTTGGGGCTAGGGGGCAGTATTTGCACGGCCGGATAAAAAACGTACCCGATTTAAAACTGGTTACTACTCTTGCCCAGAAACGAGAATATGCATATAATTAGTAGATTTGGATAGAAAACTCTAAAGTTTCTAAAAACTGTTTGAATGGTGTCTGTGAGTATAACAGAACTCATATGGCAGGCCAAAACCTGAGAAGATTCCATACAGGAAGTGCCCTGTCTGACAATTTGTTCTCCTTCTGTGGCATCTCTATCAAAAATACAGCATCTCTGCTGTAACGAGACATTTTCTAAGGCTTCCATTGGCTCTCAGAAGGCACCAGAAAGTGTAATGGGTGTCTGCAGTCTCTGGGCGAAGTACAGCAGCTCTGTTTGTGAGTGGTCAGGCTGGGAACAGTGAGACTGAGGAAGCGGGTCATGAGAATTCTCAATTTTTTTCTTTCAGCCTTTGAATGAATACAACGTCACCCGGTTGGAATATTATCGCTATTTTACGAGAAAAATAGCATAAACATTGATTTTAAACAGCGTTTGACATGCTTCTAAGTACGGTAATGGAATATTTTGCTTTTTTTTTGTCACGAAATGTGCTCGCGCATCACCCTTCGGATACTGACCTGAACGCACGAACAAAACGGAGCTATTTGAATATAACTATGGATTATTTGGAACAAAAACAACACTTGTTGAAGTAGAAGTCCTGGGAGTGCATTCTGACGAAGAACAGCAAAGGTAATCCAATTTTTCTTATAGTAAATCTGAGTTTGGTGAGGGCCAAACTTGGTGGGTGTCAAATTAGCTAGCCGTGATGGCCGGGCTATGTACTCAGGATATTGCAAAATGTGCTTTCGCCGAAAAGCTATTTTAAAATCTGACACCGCGATTGCATAAAGGAGTTCTGTATCTATAATTCTTAAAATAATTATGTATTTTGTGAACTTTAATCGTGAGTAATTTAGTAAATTCACTGGAAGTTTGCGATGGGTATGCTAGTTCTGAACATCACATGCTAATGTAAAAAGCTGTTTTTTGATATAAAATATGAACTTGATTGAACAAAACATGAATGTATTGTATAACATAATGTCCTAGGAGTGTCATCTAATGAAGATCAAAGGTTAGTGCTGCATTTAGCTGTGTTTTGGTTTTGTGACATATATGCTTGCTTTGAAAATGGCTGTGTGATTATTTTTGGCAGGGTACTCTCCTGACATAATCTAATGTTTTGCTTTCGCTGTAAAGCCTTTTGAAATCGACCAATGTGGTTAGATTAACGAGAGTCTTGTCTTTAAAATGTGTGTAAAATAGTCATATGTTTGAGAAATTGAAGTTATAGCATTTTTGAGGTATTTGTATTTCGCGCCACGCGATTCCACTGGCTGTGACTAGGTGGGACGCAAACTGTTTTAGAGAATTTAGCAGTACGTCCGACCGGCCTCACAACTGCAGAGCACGTGTAACCACGCCAGCCCAGGGCGTCTTCATGTAGTGGATCGTCAATGAGGGGCTGCTAAGGAGTATTTCTGTCTGTAATAAAGTTATTTGTGGGGGAAAAAACTCATTCTGATTGGCTAAGCCTGGCTCCCCAAAGGGTGGGCCTATGCCCTCCAAGGCCCACCCACTTGGCTGCACCCCTGCCCAGTCATGCGAAATCCATAGATTAGAGCCTAATGAAATGATTTTAATTGATTGATTTTCCTTATATGAACTGTAACTCAGTAAAATGTTTGAAATTGTTGCATGCTAAGTTGATATTTTTGTTCAGTATAATTAGACAGTGGAGATCTCACATGAAATGCACCATATGGTTGTTGAACAGGTTAAGTGGGTATTTGTCAGTGGTCGTGGTTTCATGACGAGGGGTTATGTGCCGGTGGGAGGGTGTGTTTGGAGACAGTCATAGGCCATGGGGGTCACCTTCTCGAAACGAGAGATCTTGCTGGATTTGACAGACGAGTCCAGTATCAGGGGGGGTCCCAGGCCAATATGTCCCTCAGCAGCGGGTTATACTAGAGAGACAAGACCAGGCACACCATTTAAAAACTAGCCATTTCCAACGGATAATTAAGAGGCAAGCAAGCATCACAAACCTTCCAGAAAGATTTGATTAGAACATGCTGGTTGCAGAGATAGTCTCTTTATAGCATAGATATCAACTATATCCTACCAACACAGTTATAGACCTAGATGTTTGTTTCAAAACCTGAAGATGGTGTCTCACTCCAGACTCCAGCACCTCTTTGAAGGCGTCGTAGACCCTCCTGCGCATCCAGCTGTCGATGTAGATGCCCTCCACACCAAAGCGGATCTTCTCCTCGGAGAAGTCCTCGTCTGCACGACATCGGGCAAAAAAGTCAATCAAAATCAACATTCCATATTTCTCTCAGTGACTGACCAACGGTCTCCAGTTACAGTGACTGGTCTGGTGTCATTTAAAAACCCTCGAGCACGTTAGAACCTTGCACCGGTTAATGTTCAGGGTGAATCGTGGTTCCTCACCTCTATGTAATGTAGCACCTCTCTGAATATGGTGCGCTGTTTCCTCCTGTCGTTCTTGGCACGGTGCTTGTTCCCGTCGGTGGCCAGGCCCTTCAGGCACTCACACAGCGTGTCGCTGTCTTCAAACTCAAATTCCTACATAGAAAAACAAGGATCAGCAGGGATATTTCCCCCACTTCCTCTCCATGGGCTCTGCATTGCCTCCATATCGTGTTTGAGCTGCCGAGCGAGTACAACCAGGGCCTGTATTACAAAGTGTCTGAGAACGTCGGTGCTGATCTCGGATCAGGTCCCCCCCATGTCCATGTAATCATATTCATTGTGGTCTAGAAGGCAAAACGGATCCTAAATCAGCACTCCTACTCATATGCTTGATACATACAGCCCCTGGTTGTTCATTAGGCAAAACATACCCTGTCTATATCTCTTCCCAGTTCAACAAGCAAGGCTATGGTCTCCCCCACAGCTATCCTGTAGTTCACGTCGCTGCTCTCCAGGCAGGCCTGTAGCTTGGGTAGATGTCTGAGCACAAGAGGAGACCAAGGACGTGAGCTGAGCAACGTGGCAGGTTATATATTCAGATCCCGGTTGTGTCTCATATAGCACCCTATTCCCCATGTAGTGGCCATACAGTACACTTCTTTAGTCAAATATGCAGTACAGGACTACGGCACTAAATGGGGAACGGGGGTGTCATTTAAGACGCAGCCCCTGTGTGTCTGTGTGTGTCACTCACAGGTCCAGCAGCACATTAAGGCGGGAGGCGGGGCAGAGGGTGACGAGCAGGGCCCAGAAATGCAGGGCGGCGCTGTGGAGCCCCTGGGGCACCGGCATTGGGGGTGGGCAGGGTGCCCTCGCGGTTGGGGTACGACATGGTGAATACACTCTCCAGTGACTCATGGATTTCACCAAGTCCTGCCACAGAGGGAAAATGGAAAAAATAATGACAGAGACAAAAAGCGAGAGAGAAAGAGTTAACCATACATTCAGATTCAATTTCTGGATCTTGATTTTCCATACTATTTTCAATACTGATTTTCTCTTTTCCAGCTACAGAGAAATAGAATGAAAAGGATTTCTAGAGAACCTCACCTCTCCGTCTTCCGCAGCAGAAACGTAGCAGCACATACCCAGCGCTCGGGCACACTGCAAGAGGGATGAACAACTTAAAAACGGCGACTTACAAGAATGCACTCTTAGTGGAAAAACTGCCGTCGACAACAGAGTGTGACGAAGGCCAATGGTGACACTCACGCTCTGGCGGGCGGACACACTGGCACAGCCGTCAATCATGATGGCGCTGAGGACGGGCCGGAGGATCTTGAAACCCTCCTCACCCTCGTCCCCCCCGCCGAGCTGCACGCACAGCTGGGCGGCACACTGTGGCCGCTGCAGCCTGCTCCTCTCCACCACCTGAGAGAGAAGAAAGGAGAGAAGGGACAGAAACAGAGTAGAGGGATGGAAAGGGTGGAGGGGTAGATCCCTTTTTACAAGCTCGACAAGAGAAGTCAGGCTATCGCGGGACTTGGTCAATCAGAAGATCAACTGAATTCGTAGAGCCTAAATTCAGACTCGATGAAAGGTCCATTCTGGATAGAAATAGTTACATTTCAGCCAAATAAAGGTACGGTAGAGTAATAGTCTAAGTCCTAATCATCTTTCAAGTTTTGACTCAGGCCAGCGCCACCTAAAGTGATGTACGTTTGACTACATTTACCACCGTAATTCATAGACCCCAACCCACACACAGTGCTGTGGCGTCTCACCCTTGCGCAGGCTCCTCTCCAAGCAGTCGCTGACTGTGAGGCGTCTCTCTATCAGGAAGTCATAGAGCAGCTTGGAGGAAAAGGCCCCTCCCAGAGAATCTAGGGCTGCCAGGCGCGTCTTTGCACTGAGAGGGACGGGAGGAAGGGCCACGTCAGTACGTCTCTACACAGCTCTGCCTAACGCTGTCGTTACGAGAGGACAACTCTTACACCGTTGTTGAAGTATTCGCACCACTTGAGTTTTTACAGAGTGGGATTAGAGTGGACTTGTCATTTGTTTTTTGTCAACGATCTACACAAAATACTCTCTCAATGGAAAATGTGCAAAATCAAATAAAATCTACATATCAATGAAAAATAAAACACTAATATATCTTGATTAGATTAGTATGCAGTCAATACATGTTAGAATCACCTTTGGCAGTGGATTATAGCTGTGGTCTTTCTGGGTAAGTCTAAGAGCTTTGCACACTTGGATTGTACAATATTTGCACATTAGCTTTAAAAATTCTTTAAGCTCTCAAGTTGTTTGTTGATCATGCTAGAACCGCCATTTCAAGTCTTGCCATCGATTTTCAAGCAGATTTAAGTCCAAACTGTAACTAGGCCACTCAAAAACATTCAATGTTGTCTTGGTAAGCAACTCCAGTGTACATTTGGCCTTGTGTCTTAGGTTACTGTCCTGTGGAAGGGTGAATTTGACTCCTGGTGTCTGTTGGAAAGCAACAAACCAGGTTTTCCTCTAGAATTTTGCCTGTGCCTAGCTCCATAACCCATAACACCATGCAGCCACCACCATGCTGATGTGTTGTGTTGTGTTTGCCCCAAACATAATGCTTTATGTGCAGGACAAAGTCAATTTCGTGCTACATTTTTTGCAGTTTGACTTTAGTGTCTTATTGCAACAGGATGCATGTTTTGTAATATTTTTTATTCTGTACAGGCTTCCTTCTTTTCACTCTGTCAATTAGGTTAGTATTGTGGAGTAACTACAATGTTCTTGATCCATCCTCAGTTTTCTCCTATCATAGCCATTTAACTGTTTTAAAGTCACCATTGGCCTCATGGTGAAATCCCTGAGAGGTTTCCTTCCTCTCCGGCAACTGAGTTAGGAAGAACACCTGTATCTTTGTAGTGAATGGCTATACAGTCAGACTGGTCTCTCTACTACCGCATGGCAAGCGGTACCGGGAGTGCCAAGTCTAGGACAAAAAGGCTTCTCAACAGTTTTTACCCCCAAGCCATAAGACTCTGAACAGGTAACCAAATGGTTACCCAGACTATTTGCATTGTGTAAACATAATTCCACTTTGACATTACGGGGATATTATTGTGTGTAGGCCAATGGCAAACAATGTAAATTAAATCAATTTTCGAATTCAGGCTTTAACGACAAAACGTGGAAAAAGTCAAGAGGTTTGAATACTTTCTGAAGACACCCCATGTTCCTAATGTCCATTTAGGAAAGTACTAGCAACATCGGTGGCTTTCCTTTTTTGTGCAGTTAGAATGTGTACAATAAGTCCTTTCATAAAAACATTTGAAATCCTGTGAGACGCACCTTTTGTCCATCAGGTTATCTATGCATTGTTTCAGCTTGTCCTCTGTCTCCTCCTGGGCAGTCTGTTCATCTACTGGTTCACCACCTCCCCCTGTGGTGGACAAGATAATGATGATGCTGTGTGTGTGTGTGTGTGTGGTGTTGTGTGGTGTGTGTGTGTGTGTGTGTGTGTGTGTGTGGTGTGTGTGTGTGTGTGTGTGTGCGCACCCACCAGTGGCCTCGTCCACGACTGAAGCGCTCTCGCTGGCGCTGCTGTAGTGACTGAGCACGTCAGACGCCAGCTCATCATCACTGGCACCTGACTCGCCCTTTACCCCATTCCTCCCGCCTACGAGAACGAGAGAAGGAATTGAGGACAGAGAGGAGAGGAAGTGAGAGCAGGACAGAGGGACCAGAGGGGAGGGGGGGGGGAGAGAAGAAGAGTGAGCTCGAAGGTGAAC
This sequence comes from Salmo trutta, assembly GCF_901001165.1. Classification (NCBI taxonomy): domain Eukaryota; kingdom Metazoa; phylum Chordata; class Actinopteri; order Salmoniformes; family Salmonidae; genus Salmo; species Salmo trutta. The sequence goes on along the minus strand of NW_021822866.1, from coordinate 13,818 downwards.
CTTGTCTCTGTCTGTGGCTTAGCTGTTGGTGTCCGTCAGTAATGATATCCCAGGAACCGCTCCTTATAGAGAGCAGGGTCTATTCTGCCCACGGTGCTGACACGAGCACATCCACGTAGCTAAACTGGAAATGCTGTTCGTGTTGTTCTTGCGCCCAAGAAAGCGAAGGAAACTGAACTAAATGACTATCGCCCCGCACCACTCAGGTCTGTTACTATGAAGTGCTTTGAGAGGCGAGTTAGAGACCATATCACCTCCTTACACCTTAAACCTTTTCAGCTTGATACCCAAATTAGAAACTAACCGTCCATCCGTGTCCCAAATCGTCCTCCATAGGCCCAAACTAAGAAATAATTGTGTGATTATAGATGTATTCTCATAACTCGTGACCCACCTCTAACATGCCCAGGGCTCACTTTGATTCCCGAACCATAGTTTATGAAATCGCCAGTGCACTGCACACTGCCCTATCCCACTTGGACAAGAGAAATACCTATGTAAGAATGCTGTTCATCGACTACAGCTCGGCCTTCAACACCACAGTACCCTCTAAACTCATCACTACGCTCAGGGCCATGGGTCAGAACCCGTCCCTGTGTAACTGGGTCCTGAACTTCCTGACGGTCCGACACCAAGTGGTGAAGGTAGGCAACCACACCGATCCCCAACACAGAGGCCCCACAAGGGTGGCGTGTTCAGCCCCCCTCCTGTACACCTATGACCGCGCACTTCTCAAACAAAATCATCAAGTTTGCTGACGACAACCGTGGTAGGCCTGGTTACCGTCAACGATGAGGAGACCGCCTATAGGGCGTAGATGAGAGCCCTGGCAGACCGGTGGAAGGAAAATAACCTCAGCCTCAACAAAATGAAGGATTGTGGACTACAGGAGACAGTAGAAAGCAAGCCCCCCATCCACATCGACGGGGCCGCAGCGGAGAGGGTCAAAAGCGTCAAGTTTCTCGGTGTGCTTATCACTAACAACCTGAAAACGGTCCCTTCACACAGTGTGGTGAAGAAGGGCCAACAGCGCCTCTTCAAACTCAGGAGGCTGAAGACTTGGCTCGGGCCCTAAGACCCTCACAAACTTCTACAGATGCACAATTGAGAGCATCCTGTCAGCCTGTATCACCGCCTGGTACGGCAATTGCACCATCCGCAACCGCAGGGGCTCCCCAAAGGGTGGTACGGTCAGCCCGACGCGTCACCGGAGGCACACTGCCTGCCCTCCAAGAAGATCAAAGGACCTCAGCTACCAAGCAAAGGCCTTTTCACCCCGCTACCATCTAGACGGCGGAGACAGAGCCGGGACCGAGTGACTGAGAAGCAGGCTTCCATCTCCAGACCATCAGGCTGTTAAGCAGTCAACACTTGCAGCCCTCCGCCCAGTACCCTGCCCTGAAGCTTGAGACAACTGCCCTGTGTACATACAGTCACGGAACACTGCTCGCTTAAATGTATTGACATACTACACTCTAGTCATGGCCTCATCATATGTAACTTTGAATTTTTCGGGATTATGTGTATTGTTTTGTTGTCGCTAGGTATTACTGCATTGTTGGATCTGGAAGCACAAGGATTTCGCTGCACCTGCGATAACATCTGCAAATCTGTGAATGCAATAAATGAATAACCTTTGATTTGATTCGACTGGCACAGCACTGGCACATAACCATAACAATGTACAGTATGACGTAGAGCACGTCGTACCATACATAACCATAACAACGTACAGTATGACGTACAGCACGTCGTACCATACATAACCATAACAACGTACAGTATGACGTACAGCACGTCGTACCATACATAACCATAACAACGTACAGTATGACGTACAGCACGCCGTACCATACATAACCATTAACAACGTACAGTATGACGTACAGCACGTCGTACCATACATAACCATACAACGTACAGTATGACGTACAGCACGTCGTACCATACAGTATGACGTACAGCACGTCGTACCATACAGTATGACGTTACAGCACGTCGTACCATACATAACCATAACAACATACAGTATGACGTACAGCACGTCGTACCATACATAACCATAACAACGTACAGTATGACGTACAGCACGTCGTACCATACAGTATGACGTACAGCACGTCGTACCATACATAACCATAACAACATACAGTATGACGTACAGCAGGTCGTACCATACATAACACCCACACCTACTCGTAATTACTATCATTGTCGCACAAGAGGAACGAAAAACATTCCGCATATGCATTTTGTTTTCTCCATCCACCGTTTCCTCACGCATAACCAATCTCTGTAATATTTCCACAACGCTCCATGCGCGAGAAATGCATAAGTCCAGCACAGCAGTTGTAACTCCGGAGACCTTCTCCCCTACCTCACCTTGCTCATCAACTCATCCTTGACCGCTGGCTACGTCCCTCCCGTCTTCAAGAGAGCGAGAGTTGCACCCCTTCTGAAAAAACCTACACTCGATCCCTCCCATGTCAACAACTACAGACCAGTATCCCTTCTTTCTTTTCTCTCCAAAACTCTTGAACGTGCCGTCCTTGGCCAGCTCTCCTGCTATCTCTCTCAGAATGACCTTCTTGATCCTAATCAGTCAGGTTTCAAGACTGAGCATTCAACTGAGACTGCTCTTCTCTGTGTCACGGAGGCTCTCCGCACTGCTAAAGCTAACTCTCTCTCCTCTGCTCTCATCCTTCTAGACCTATCTGCTGCCTTGATACTGTGAACCATCAGATCCTCCTCTCCACCCTCTCCGAGTTGGGCATCTCCGGCGCGGCCCACGCTTGGATTGCGTCCTACCTGACGGTCGCTCCTACCAGGTGGCGTGGCGAGAATCTTTCTCCGCACCACGCGCTCTCACCACTGGTGTCCCCCAGGGCTCTGTTCTAGGCCCTCTCCTATTCTCTCACTATACACCAAGTCACTTGGCTCTGTCATATCCTCACATGGTCTCTCCTATCATTGCTATGCAGACGACACACAATTAATCTTCTCCTTTCCCCCTTCTGATAACCAGGCGGCGAATCGCATCTCTGCATGTCTGGCAGACATATCAGTGTGGATGACGGATCACCACCTCAAGCTGAACCTCGGCAAGACGGAGCTGCTCCTCCTCCCGGGGAAGGACTGCCCGTTCCATGATCTCGCCATCACGGTTGACAACTCCCTTGTGTCCTCCTCCCAGAGTGCTAAGAACCTTGGCGTGATCCTGGACAACACCCTGCCGTTCTCCACTAACACTCAAGGTGGTGACCCGATCCTGTAGGTTCATGCTCTACAACATTCGCAGAGTACGACCCTGCCTCACACAGGAAGCGACGCAGGTCCTAATCCAGGCACTTGTCATCTCCCGTCTGGATTACTGCAACTCGCTGTTGGCTGGGCTCCCTGCCTGTGCCATTAAAACCCTACAACTCATCCAGAACGCCGCAGCCCGTCTGGTGTTCAACCTTCCCAAGTTCTCTCACGTCACCCCGCTCCTCCACTCTCTCCACTGGCTTCCAGTTGAAGCTCGCATCCGCTTACAAGACCATGCTGCTTGCCTACGGAGCTGTGAGGGGAACGGCACCTCCGTACCTTCAGGCTCTGATCAGGCCCTACACCCAAACAAGGGCACTGCGTTCATCCACCTCTGGCCTGCTCGCCTCCCTACCTCTGAGGAAGTACAGTCCCGCTCAGCCCAGTCCAAACTGTTCGCTGCCTCTGGCCCCCAATGGTGGAACAAGCTCCCTCACGACGCCAGGACAGCGGAGTCAATCACCACCTTCCGGAGACACCTGAAACCCCACCTCTTTAAGGAATACCTGGGATAGGATAAAGTAATCCTTCTAACCCCCCCCCCCCCCTTAAAAGATTTAGATGCACTATTGTAAAGTGGTTGTTCCACGTGGATATCATAAGGTGAATGGACCAATTTGTAAGTCGCTCTGGATAAGAGCGTCTGCTAAATGACTTAATGTAAATGTAATGTATGTACTCATAAATTCATCCACATAAACAAGTGTGACTGGTCAAGGTCGAACCTCTGTTCTTATTTCCCCTCTTTGTCCCACTTCCAAACATAATTGCTGTTTACTGAGTATTCAGCCCCACCACTTTACTGGTGGGAGAGGATAAATGTTAATCCCCATACGCTGACAGTTTGACAGGAGGAAAGAGTCAGACAATCTCTGCATTCCAGCTCAACGTTTTCAACGCTTCCCTACGGAACACTAGCCACTGGCCATAGACGTCGGTTCAATATCTAGCTTTGATTTACATTTGGTTGAGTTGTCAACTATGGTGAATTCAACAAAAAATGGCACAATGTCATTGGATTTCGGGTAAAAGTACGGTGAAAAAAATACTAAATGCCCCTACATTGATTACTTTTTGTGAATCCAGGGAGTTTTCCATGTTGATTCAACATCATCACATTGATTTTATGGGGGGGGGATTGAAATGACGTGGAAACAACGTTGATTCAACCAGTTTTTTTCCCGGTGGGTACTGACGTCACTGACAGTCTGACATTCGTATGTTGGCGGAGATCCCATGGAGTTCATGTCTTCAGAATACATGTGTGTGAGTGTCTGCTTGTGTGTATTCATTGACGCAACTTCACCTCCTTCGCAGGGGACTTGTCCTTTATGGACTGCGTGTCGCAGTCTCGTTGATGTGGACTTGGAGAGGGTAAGAAGAGGACTGAAGAACACAATCTGGAGAGGAGTTGAAGGGGCTGGGGCTTCTCTCAAACCTACAACTGCAGATTGTGTGCGAGAGCTTTCTTAAAACCCCTCCATCTTGTATGTATGCATTCCCCTTGGCTACTAGCATCGCCTTGAGGGCTGAAGCGGCCCTAGCTAGCACAAACTCCATATGGCCCCAGAGAGAGAGAGAGCACAGTAGACTATATGATTACAGACATTGACCCTTTCTCTCTCAGCTCATTCACTGTCAAGCCACTACACCTCTGTCTGATCACAGCCAAATTACATCGTTCCTCAAAAGAACAGACATGGAAACAACCACACATTCACAGCCCAGTAAGCTGTACAACATCAGAAATGCATACAGATTGGGCCCAAATCAGCACCCGAAGAACACCAGAAAGCAACCTGTAACCAAAATATCCAAACACTCTTAGATAACTTTCTGGATACCACATTCACTCACAGTAAAGAAGGCATCAATCTAGCAGTAAAAAACATCAACTATATATTCAGGCAAATGGCAAAAAGAAGCACAATTGAAATTGATAAAAAACACACAAAAAAGACCACAGATGACAACTGGTTTGATGCAGATTGTAAAATTATAAGGAAAAAACTTAGAACACTATCCAACCAAAAGCACAGAGAGCCAAATAATGGTGAATTACGCCTTCATTACTGAGACTTTAAAACTATAAATGTACACTCAGAACCAAAAAAGCACAGTACAACAGCAAGCAGCTGACAACAAACAACTTGTGGCAAAATTGTAAAAAGCAAAAAATATCAAAACGAGGAATTAGCGATACAAAATGGTGACATATGGACAACCAAATCAAATCAAATGTATTTATATAGCCCTTCTTACATCAGCTGATATCTCAAAGTGCTGTACAGAAACCCAGCCTAAAACCCCAAACAGCAAGCAATGCAGGTGTAGAAGCACGGTGGCTAGGAAAAACTCCCTAGAAAGGCCAAAACCTAGAAAGAAACCTGGAGAGGAACCAGGCTATGAGGGGTGGCCAGTCCTCTTCTGGCTGTGCCGGGTGGAGATTATAACAGAACATGGCCAAGATGTTCAAATGTTCATAAATGACCAGCATGGTCAAATAATAATAATCATAGTTGTTGTCGAGGGTGTAAAAAGTCAGCAACTCAAGAGTAAGTGTCAGTTGGCTTTTTCATAGCCGATCTTTGAGAGTATCTCTACCACTCCTCCTGCTATCTCTAGAGAGTTGAAAACAGCAGGTCTGGGGACAGGTAGCACCGTCCGGTGAACAGGTCAGGGTTCCAGCAGGTCTGGGACAGCAGGTCTGGGACAGTGTATCACATCTGGTGAACAGGTCAGGGTTCCAGCAGGTCTGGGACGAGCAGGTCTGGGACAGGTAGCACATCTGGGTTGATACAGGTCAGGGTTCCAGCAGGTCTGGGACAGGTAGCACGTCCGGTGAACCAGGTCAGGGTTCAAGCAGGTCCTGGGACAGCAGGTCTGGGACAGGTAGCACGTCCGGTGAACAGGTCAGGGTTCCATAGCCGCAGGCAGAACAGTTGAACCCATTTAAAACACTCTACAACAATACCGTTCAAATTGATACAAACGCAGAACAACGCAAATACGGCTCAGTGAGCACAGCCTTGCCCATTGAGAAGGGTAGACACAGGAAAGCCTGGCTCCCTGTAGAGGAAAGGCTGTGCAACCACTGAGACAGAGCTGCATTTCCTGACAAAATGTCAAAAATATAAAACAATTAGAGAGTGTCATTTCCCCAAATTTGAATCCCTTATTCAAGGTTTCAAAAGACCTCTCTGATGAGAGTAGGCTACCCCCCGTCCTGTTGGGGGAGGACGCAGAGAGCTGTGGGTTGGCAGCGCCACTACATTGCTGCCTGCCATAGATGAGGGACAGTGTCTGACAGACCAATCAACCTGCACATGTCCTCTACTGTATGCTTATTGTTATTGTTCAATGTGTGGTTATTTGACCCTTGGTTATTGTTGTTACTGTTGTCCTGTTGACAATTTTGATTCTTATTATTTCATATTGTAAATATCTAAAGTAAGCTTTGACAATATCTACATTGTTACATCATGCCATAAAATAAATTGAATTGAAGAGAGAGAGAGAGAGAGAGAGAGAGAGAGAGAGATTCTTAACACATGGCTCTAGCTCCTATTGTTAAAAACCTTATATGTTCCATCTATCCTCTATGTCCCTCAGATGAAAGATGCTACATTCAGGTCAGAGGGTAACACAACAATCGTGAGGCTGGCACTCACTGGTCACAGGTCTTGCTGACCACCTGGTGACCCTGGTCAGCTGGACCAAAGGCTGTGTGGGTTCACAGGCATCCTGTTATGCATGACCTCTGACCTCACAGTGGGTTGGGCCTCAGATGTGTGGATGAGCTACAGGGAGCTGGTCAAAGGTCCAGTCTTCACAGAGCAGTGCTGTGAACCTGAATTAAATTAGGTAGCTGCTGCCCAGTTCCCATCACACTGGCCTTTAAGGCTTTATGGTCAAAACAGGCCCTTTGGCGAAGCCCACTCTCCCAGACACACACACAGGAGTGTCTGACTCTACAGTATCTCTGACAGTGCGGTTGGTGTATAAGTAGAGAATACAATGGAACAGATTACTGTGGTGTGGAGTTGTGTAGGGAGACCCTGTGGTCATTTCCACAGATTTCTGCCCAGCTGGCACATAACATTCTGAGAACCATATGTTTCTTAGGTGGGAATTTCAGATCATTTCCTACAGGTTTCCTTATGGTTGTATTTCAAGTCGTGTTCTCAAATTGTTCCGAGAACATTAAGAAACAAACAATGTTCTCCTGTGTGAATTTCAGTACTTCAGCACAATGTTTTTCTGCAGGATTCCTCCTGGTTCTAGTTAAAGTCATGTTCTCAGAACATTAAGAAACCTTTCCATAAAAAACCACAAGAAACACTAGTAAGAATGTTGTACATCCTCATAGTTGTGTTGAGGTGTGTTGGCCGCGCCCACTAATTGGCTACACCTGATCTTAATGAGTGCGTGTTTCCTTTGAAATGGGGGTCTATTTGAATAGACTAAAATGAACAGCTTTGTATGATAAAAATATAAAAAAACACAGAATGCTAGCTCTATCCTAGTGGCACAGTGGACTAATTCTATGAATAGAAAACAGAAAGTCATAGGTTCAAATCTCACTGCCTTAATACAGAAAGTGTTTGCATGATTAATGCCGAAGCAAATTCATTTCCAATGGTCCTATCTGCGTTGGAATTAAAAACAGTCAAACTAACCTAGCAGTGTTATTAAAATATGTTCTAAGTACGTTATTTAATTACCTTCAAATAACCTAGAATTTCCATTCTCAGAAGGTTAATAAAACATCCCATGAAAAGTTTCAGGGAACCATAGTAAAACGTTCTCAGAACCTCCCTGCAACCTAAAAATGAACGTTCCCAGAACAGGAGAAATGTTCACTTCCGTTCTCAGAACATTTTTAAAAGTTCAGTTTACTCGTCAGGAAACGTATGGCTTTGTTCACAGAACCAATGGGAAACCAAAAACGTTGTTCCCACAATTTCCAAGGAACCAAATGTGTTAACTGGGTACAGACTAAGATTCTGATAAACAATGAGTAACATGCAGGGAGGTATACAAACAGACACTATGAATGACATCAACACATGACACACAACAGACAGTACAGAAACAGCCCTCACACAGGCCGCAGGCCACCATTGAAATACAGAACCGTAACACAAAGGACAGCGCATAACAGAGCCATATTTCTACAAATCGGCCCACTTCTCTCGCTCTGGGTCCACTCTTGCCCTCCCGACATTGCTCGTGTTTCCTTTCTTCCGCCTGCCTCTCTCTCTCTCTCTCTACTGGGTTCTGATCTTATGTTTTAGCCATCAGGGTACTACTGCTACCACTCTGCTCAGTATTGACACCAGCCAACATCAACAGCAGAGGTGAGGACACGATGATGACTTAGCCATGCTGCCATGGTCAAAGATAGAGTGGTCTCAGCCAACAGCACCACCACCCACTACTGCTCTCTGGTGGTGGATACCAGAACTGCACTGTACTCCACAGGATGGTAAATTGAGATCCGGTTGGATAGATCAGATTAACTACAACCACATGTTTACAGATGACCATGAAATATGGTTAAGCGATGGCGGCTTGGGTTCAACCCATCATAAATGATAGTAACCTAGAGGTATTGCTGTTTTAGCCCTACAGTAACAGAAACATTCATATTCAAATACATTTGTCATGAGGAAAACATTTTAAACTGCATTTTCTTTCCCTATCCTCAGATTCTGTCTCACATTGTTTTGGGTTCTTTCAATCTCACCAAAGGAGGGTTGAAGTATTGGATTGTACACCACACTGCCTGAAAAAGACTACTTTACCATGGAGAGAGTCTAGTTCTATCTTCATACCAAGTGTGATGGCATCTATGAAGGTGTGGTTGTGCACCCTGTGTATGTTACGTAATCTGTACAGGTGCCACTGTGCCCTTGTGGGAGTGAGTGTTGTCTGAACACGGAAGGTATATGTTTTGTCTGCAGTGGACTATGGTGTTTTGCAGTGTTGGGGAGTAGGGAACTATACTGCTCAAAAAATAAAGGGAACCACTTAAACAAACACAATGTAACTCCAAGTCAATCACACTTCTGTGAAATCAAACTGTCCACTTAGGAAGCAACACTGATTGACAATACATTTCACTGCTGTTGTGCAAATGGAATAGACAACAGGGTGGAAATTATAGGCAATAAGCAAGACACCCCCAATAAAGAGTGGTTCTGCAGGTGAAGACCACAGACCACTTCTCAGTTCCTATGCTTCCTGGCTGATGTTTTGGTCACTTTTGAATGCTGGCGGTGCTTTCACTCTAGTGGTAACATGAGACGGAGTCTACAACCCACACAAGTGGCTCAGGTAGTGCAGCTCATCCAGGATGGCACATCAATGCGAGCTGTGGCAAGAAGGTTTGCTGTGTCTGTCAGCGTAGTGTCCAGAGCATGGAGGCGCTACCAGGAGACAGGCCAGTACATCAGGAGACGGTGGAGGAGGCCGTAGGAGGGCAACAACCCAGCAGCAGGACCGCTACCCTCCGCCTTTGTGCAAGGAGGAGCAGGAGGAGCACTGCCAGAGCCTGCAAAATGACCTCCAGCAGGCCACAAATGTGCATGTGTCTGCTCAAACGGTCGAAGAAACAGACTCCATGAGGGTGGTATGAGGGCCCGACGTCCACAGGTGGGGGTTGTGCTTACAGCCCAACACCGTGCAGGACGTTTGGCATTTGCCAGAGAACACCAAGATTGCAAATTCGCCACTGGCGCCCTGTGCTCTTCACAGATGAAAGAAGGTTCACACTGAGCACGTGACAGACGTGACAGAGTCTGGAGACGCCGTGGAGAACCTTCTGCTGCCTGCAACATTCTCCAGCATGACCGGTTTGGCGGTGGGTTCAGTCATGGTGTGGGGTGGCATTTCTTTGGGGGGCCGCACAGCCCTCAATGTGCTCGCCAGAGGTAGCCTGACTGCCATTAGGTACCGAAATGAGATCCTCAGACCCCTTGTGAGACCATATGCTTGGTGCGGTTGGCCCCTGGGTTCCTCCTAATGCAATACAATGCTAGACCTCATGTGGCTGGAGGTGTGTCAGCAGTTCCTGCAAGAGGAAGGCATTGATGCTATGGACTGGCCCGCCCGTTCCCCAGACCTGAATCCAATTGAGCACATCTGGGACATCATGTCTCGCTCCATCCACCAACGCCCCGTTGCCACCACAGACCGTCCAGGAGGTTGGCGGATGCTTTAGTCCAGGTCTGAAAGGAGATCCTCAGGAGACCATCCGCCACCTCATCAGGAGCATGCCCAGGCGTTGTAGGGAGGGTCATACAGGCACGTGGAGGCCCACACACACTACTGAGCCTCATTTTGACTTGTTTTAAGGACATTACATCAAAGTTGGATCAGCCTATAATGTGGTTTCCACTTTTAATTTTGAGTGTTACTCCAAATCCAGACCTCCGTGGGTTGATAAATTGGATTTCCATTGATTATTTTTGTGTGATTTTGTTGTCAGCACATTCAACTATGGTAAAGGAAAAAAGTAATTTAATAAGATATTTCTTTCATTCAGATCTAGGATGTGTTGTTTAGTGTTCCCTTATTTTTTTGAGCAGTGTACATTCAGTAGGGTAATGACTTGTTGTGCCATGTAGTAGTGTAGCGAACTACAGAAGCTAACCTATACCCATAAAATAGGGTAACGGTGTGCAATAATTTAGTTTCTTTTTCGGCATCAGACCTGCCGGTAACGCTTTGACACCTAGAGTCATAACACTGACAGTCATAACCATGTCATAACTGCAGACATAACACCGTCATGACACATTTAGACCTGTTGTGCCATTTATTACATGTCTGGTTATGACACCTACGTAAGAGTGTCAAACCCACAAAACATTACATCATTATTATTTTTATTGACCATATTAAATTGTAATTGCGTACTAGTCAGACATGCACCTACCCCAAAGCTCAGTTGCTGATGACCGGGATGAATGCAGGAGCACATTTCAGGAGCTGACAAGACACCCTCTTTTTGACTGATGTCTGATAGAGGGCTTATATGATGGTCACAATGCTTCTTGACAGTGTCATAAAGTGTATTTTATTAGTCCAAGTGAAGTGACACAGGATGGTCAATATGCTTCATGAAAGTGTCATAAAGTTGATTTCCTAAAAGCTACTTAATTAAAACATGGAGAAAAAAACCCATCAAGAATTCATTACAAAAAAGGATTTAAGAAAAACTCAAATGAAAAGAAACTTCATGGCAGGGAGAAAACTAATTTGAATAAATGTGGGTTGACACCTATGGTGTCAGTAACAGCCACAAAGCAATGCAATATCTGTCACAACAGGTGTAAATATATTGGTCATGACTGTTGACCATATGACAAGTTATGTCAGCTGTTATGACCGTGTCATAAAGTGTTACGACACTGAGTGTCAAGTGTTTACACCCTCCATAATTCTCACTTGAAACATTGTAATAGGATAAATAACACATTTTAACATATGACCACAACGTGATCAGTCTTGCAATTTGTCGTCTATGACATTTCCCATTTCTCATATGAACACACTAAATAATTTGGATGCAGTGAACTACCCAGCTGGCACATAACGTTCTGAGAACCATATTTTCTTAGAGCTTGGTGAGAACATGGTGGTCCTATGGTTTATTTGCACACAACCTTCCCACAACTTTCTGGGAATGGTGCTGGATAGTTGCTTGGCTTTGGAACACTCAGCACATTTAAGGGACTCCACAAAAAAAAAGTCATTACTTTAATAGAACGTTCCCTAAAAGTTCAAACAAGGTTACATTTCATTTTTGGTAATGTTATAGGAACATTCTCCAACTGGTCTGACATTGGGAATGTTGTCAAATAGGTCAGAGAATGTTAAGAAACAACGTTGTGGAAATTTCAGTATAATGTTTCCTACAGGTTTCCTCATGGTTCTATGTGAAGTCATGTTCTCAAATTGTTCCAAGAACATTAAGAAAACTTCCAAATAAAAACTACAAGGAAACTTCAGTAACGTTTAGGGGTGTTGGCTGTGCTGACTAATTGGCCACACCTAATCCTAATGTGTGTTTGTTTCCTTTGAAATGGGGTTTGTTTGAATAGACAAATGAACAGCCTCATATGAGGTAAAAAAAAACATGGCATGCTAGCTCCATTCTGGTTGTGCAGTAGACTAATTCCATGGATAGGAAACAGAAGATCATAGATTTGAATCTCACTGACGCCGTGTCACAATAAAGAAATGTGTTTTACATGATTAATGCCTAAGCAAATTCATTTCCAAGGGTCCCATCTGTGCTTGGAATTAAAAACAGTTAAGTCAGCTATGTCTTGCTTAACTTCTTCCAGTGTGAAGTAATAGGTAGCATGGCAAACTAGATTTTTAGAGTAACGTCCCCAACACTGGTGTTTTGGATGTTTTCCAGACAAATCCACAGGAATCCCACATCTGCAGTTAAATCATCCATTGCCTCATGGAGCTCACGGAAGGTTGTACACAATCAACGCAAAAGGTCATATTTTCAACAAAACATTTATTGCTGGCATAATGCAACCATAGAAAACACCAGAAGGACCTGGTAACAACTGAAATGTACAAAGGGAGTACAGTAACACAAGTGTGGATGTCTTAATTCCACAGTTCCCTTTGTGTCCCCAGTCATACCAGTAGAGGCTCAGTGCAGGTAGAGGTGTTGCTGGAACCACAGCACCACATTGAGGAAGCAGTCAGCCTGAGTGTCCACACGAGCCAGTGAGTGGGCGTCCTCCGCAAACAAAAGCAACCTGCAAGGGCAAGCAGTTGTATTTATTAGCGGACAACGTAGGAAAACAAAAGCAAGCAATTTCTTATTGGACAAGTTCAGGTAGTCCCTCCCTGTTTCAGTTTGTTCTGCTTCCATTAGGTACCTAACAAATACGGCCCAGAGTTCACACAGGTCAACGAATCATCTAACAATGCTAAACTAGGACGGCGCTGCAGTGGATAGCTGCCGTCTTACCGGCTCCTGACCAAATTCTGCTATAGAACAGCAATCAAATTCTGCATAGAACAGCAATCAAATTCTGCTATAGAACAGCAATCAAATTCTGCTATAGAACAGCAATCGCGAACCTCGATTCGGATAGAGATTTCTACTTCAACGAGTCGGCAGCTCTGGTCGTTTACCCCGGACCTGGCCCTGATCCCCGGGACTCGAAAGAGGAAGCAGCGGCGAAAGAGGCAAGCGAGGCGGCGTCATGATTAGGCTACGTCGGCGCGCATCTAGACCGCCATTGCCGTCTGTTTTGTGGGCGAACGTACAATCACTAGAGAACAAACTGTTGGCGACTATCCTATCAACAGGACCTGAAGAACTGCAATATCCTACATTTCAAGGAGTCTTGCCTGAACAAGGACAATACACCTCACTGGTAAGATCAGAAGGCAGCCTCGGGTAAGCTGAGAGGGGGAGGAGTGTCTCAACAGCTGGTGCACAACTAATTTTAAGGAAGTCTCAGTTTTTGG